>NC_056739.1:315966027-316266027 GCF_019279795.1 Protopterus annectens
TTACTCACACAATATGTCCCTGCTTAGTTATTGACGTCTATTTAGCAAATGGAGTGTATTCTACCTATGTGGTACAAGCTGTGTGCCATGCTGAAATTCATCTCTTTGAATCCCAGCCATAAGACTTCAGCAACTGCCTGTGATTAGCATTCTCATGTGGCTTTGAAATGTCACTTGCAATGGACTTTCTTAATATATAACATAATTTCATCAGTACTTCCCAGAGT
Organism: Protopterus annectens; assembly: GCF_019279795.1. Taxonomy (NCBI): domain Eukaryota; kingdom Metazoa; phylum Chordata; order Ceratodontiformes; family Protopteridae; genus Protopterus; species Protopterus annectens. Next base: position 315,966,255 of record NC_056739.1, read on the forward strand.
AATAATAATAATAATAATAATAATAATAATAATAATAATAATAATAATAACTGTTTTATGTTTCTTTAGTTACATATTTATATAATCTGTTCTTTAAAATCTACCCTGGTACTTTTCTAACTCTTATCTGAATAACTTTCATTAACACCTTGTAATTGCTGATAATCATATTAACTAGTCTGCAGTTGCCTCTGTCCTGCTTCTCTTATGAGGCACAACTCTTTAATTTTTACCTCTTCTTTAAAACTTTCAGTTAATAAAAGATTATTTGACTTTGCTCAGACATGTTGTATGAATTATATTCAATATCATCTACCAATGGACAGTTCTCTTCATTTATATCTTAACTCCCTGTTTTAAGTGCAAGTCAGTGTGATGTGAATGTTGACATTCACTAAAGTACATATTTTATTTCTGTTTTTACCAGGGGTAATGACACTTCCTGCACTCCCATTGGCAGGTTTGAATCCACACCTCAAATCACCATATTTGCCAACTCAGTGGTCAGTCTAGCTTAAAGAAAGTGGCAAAAATACAAGTAAAAAAATAGACTTTCACAGCTGTCAGGTTTCTCAGCATGCAGTCTCACACTTGCCATCCAGGAACCTTATCTCACCTACAACTTTGTTTAACACTTCCTATACAACATCATTGTTTTTTTTCCTGATATATTTCCTTTTCATTCTCAGAAAGCAGATTCATTATTCAAATTTCTACATTTTTTTTAAATATCTCTACTGAATTATCACTTAAGATACAGGAAAAAACACATTCATATAAAACAAAAGAAACTATAATAACATGTTCCTAGTTTTAAACATTTATATATCACAAATGTTTTTGTATAACTATTATCAATCCAGCATTACATAAATTGTTCAATACATTCCCTTAAATCTCACTCCTCCAAAACATTATTCTCCATGTATTGGTCTCATAATTTCCATTTTGTTCCATGTAATTTGCTCCTACCCTTTTCTAAAGATCACACTTCCAGTTCTTTTATCTCTTTTACAACATTTAGTACTTCAAATAGAGTTGGTTTAGATTTTGATTTCCATTTTCTAGCACTTTCTTTTTCAGCAGCCACCAGAATTAAACTTAGCAAGGCCTTACTATGACCAGGCAATTATGATCTTGTATCTCAGCTCAAAAAAATAATTTCCTTATTTACACCTACTTGCTCACCCAATATTTCTGACAGAGTAGTCTGCATAGAATTTTTAAAGTATGACATCTTATTACACCCCCAAAACATAAGTTCCCAGTTGCCTCTTTCTTCACCGTCAAACCTCCAACATTTCCATCCACCTGAGGTAAAATTATTTGGAGTCTGCTTGGGGTATAAAAATACCTATGAAAACAATTCCAAGCAAAAATCCTAAATCTTCTAGACTTTGTTGCTTATTTGGGAGTCATACTTACGTCCTCCCATTGTTTCCTTATGAATTGCTTATCCAATCTCTCTTCCCAATCTTTTCTAACCTCCTCTGATTCCTATAGTTCTCATGCAGTATTTTATATACCCTGCGGTTGGGCGGTTGGGTGGGCGTTTCGAAAGACATGCATAAATGGGCGTGCCTTCGTTGAAGGTTGAACGTCGAGCTGGCACCTCGGCGTTCGTCAAAATCTACTGCTAATTATTAGCGGACTGGGGTTCCGCTGTGGTGACCCCTAACCGGGAAAAGCCGAAAGACAACAACAACAACTAATTATCCTTTTTTAACAGCAGCTTATGTTCAAGATTCAACTAAAAACCTACCAGAGCAGATCTTGGATTTTCCTATCCCTTTCTCTTTCCTATACTCTGATGTCAGTTCCTGATGGGAAGGCAGTCTCTGGCCTGCAATCCAAATGTCTTCATGGCCCCTTCTAATTCTATTACCTTTCCCTATCTAGTTATTTGCTCCCAATACCTTGGTTCCTTTGCCAGTTTTCTTCAGTAAATTACAACCCTCTCTTGCTTATTCTGGGTACCCCTAATTGCAGCGATCTTTGTTAGCAAAATCTCCTTTTTCTCTTCTCATGTTGACTTAATTCGTAGAATACTTTCTGCTACTTTATGAATAGAATATTCCGTATGGCTGTTGTTCTCCTTAAAGTTCTGTATCTAAAAATTCCACAGTCTCCTTATTTATTGTATTATCTTTTGTTTAGTCTCTTCCCACATTATTCTTAGCTGCCATAACAGAATCCTTTTTAATCCATACTCCTAAATACTTAATTTTATTTTGTTCCCATAAATATGGGTATTGCTGGACCAATTCATATGTGGTTACATATTTTACAGCTGTAGTGTTGTTTTATCTTCATTAATTTTAGAACCCCCAAAGACTTGAAACTGTCAAAAAATGTTCCACAACACTGAGATGTCCTTTTCTGGTTTTATTAGGTACAAAATAATATTGTCTGCAAATAATGCCAACTTTTCTTAATTACCATACCAGTTATATCCTTGAATTACTGAGTCTCTTATTTTCTTTGCCAATGGCTCTAAGTATAAAGCAAATAACAAAGGGGAAAGAGGACAACCCTGTCTAGTTCATCTGTTCAGCCACAACTTGTCAGAGAGGATCCCTCCCACTTTAATTTTTGCTGCTATCCCTCATATATCTTCCTAATTAACTTTATTATATCAGTGAATACAGATGCTTCCATTGCCTTTCTCATAAAATTCAGCTTGCTCTGTCAAATGCTTTTTTCTGCATCAAAGCCCACCACCAACAGCAATATTTTCTTACACTCTGCTTCCCTCTGGATCATCATTGCTCTATTAATGTTGTCAAATGTTTGCTTCCTTTCCAGAACATAATATTGATCTATATCTATTAATTTTGGCAACACCTTTGACATTCTTTTGGCTATTACATACATAAACACTTTAGAATCATGGTTTAAATTTGAAATGGGACTGTATGAAGCTGGGTCTGATGGTTCTTTACTGTCTTTAGGTATTACAACTACAACAGCTTTCTTCTAGGATGTAGGTCCCTGCCTGTCTTTTAAAATACTGTTAAACCAACATTTCCAGATCTTTATTACTTTCTTCCTTCCTAGCTTCCAAATCTGCTCAGGAATACCATCTATTCCAGGGGATTGTTTGATTGTACATCACCATTTTTATCGTATCTCCTTCTATCTTAATTGTTATCTGTTGAGCCTCATCTACCTCTAACCTTGTCATACTTAAGTCTTCCATAAATGTTTCCATGTGTGCTCTTTCTTGATTTCCACATTTTATCTGCTTTATACAAATTTTCATAAAATTTCCAAAATATTTTTAATACCTCTACATAATCTCTGGTTATTTTTTCTTGTTATAGGCTCTCTAACTTTGGCAGCAACCTCTTTTACTTTCACTTACCTAAGTTGCTGTGCTAAAAGTTTTTGAGCTCTGGAATTATTCTCAAAAAGCAGTTCCTTAATAGCAATCTTTTCTCAATTCATGCATATTATCCAGATAACCCCTTATTTTCTATTTAGCACTCTGCAGTCACACCTCATCTTGTTCTGTGAGATTTCCCCATATTCTGCAATACTTTAACCCTTGTCAGCCCCTCTAAATAATTCATGCTCCTTCTTAACCATATCTCTCTATATGTTTTGTTTCTACCCTATTTTAAACTCGACTTACATTTTACCTCACTCACTAGTTCTAACTTCTGAAGAAATTACTATCTTCCCTAACAAATCTCGAATAATTTCATCTACCCTTTCCTTATATTCTTCTTTTTTTAATGGATAGGTTTGGAAGTGGCAGTGTCTCATTTTTACTTCATTACACAACATTTGCATCTTACTTGTTATTGGTGCATAATCTGAAATAATTATTGGATGTGTGTCAAAGCTTTCTATTAAATGCACATGTTCCTGTGAAATATAATTTCTGTCTAGTGTAGACCAGTTATTGTACCTTGTGGAATAATATGTAAATTCATGTCTTTTGTACCAAATATTTTCATAAATTTCTTCAGAAATCAACCATCTTTTGTTATATTTTTTCATCTAAGTCCCTGTATGCATTCTTACTATTGCAAATCAAATTCTAGTTCCCAACTATAAGCAATATTCCCTGTTGAAAGCTGATTATTTCTCCCACAATTTTCTTAATCTACATAGTAGCAGTTTTATGTAGAATAGCAATGCATACCAGCATAATCTTTCTCCTTTGTCAATAGCCTGTTACTACCACAAGTCCACCATTTTTATGTTTTTTTCCTCTTCTGTCACTATTGGAGCTCCCCTAGCAATTAGTATAAGTACACATCTTTTCCTTTGTCCATGATAAAACACACCAGCACACAATACAACTCTACTGGATATGCATTCTGAAATCCTTTTTTATTGAATTCACATGCTCACTTCTTTCCACATGTGTCTCCTGTAGCATTTGTGTTTGCACTCTGCATTTCTTAATATAATGCAATGCTCTTGCCTTTTTATCCATACCCATGAGGCCATTCCTGTTCCAAAACAATATGGATAGTCTAGTCATTATGTTAAGAAGTTATTATTCCCACCTATTATGTATGACACCCTTTTTAAATGTCTATTCCCAGCCTTTGTGTTACATGTACCACTAATGTTAGGCAGGTTGATCTTTTATATAGTGGTTTCTCATCATCTGAAGTTGAGCCTATGTTACATTTTAATAGACTTTTTGTTTTAATGAAAGTCCTGAAAAAAACACACCCCAAGAACACCCTAATAACCTGTTATCTTAAACAAATACATCAAACTATGTACATCTTCAAATAATGAAGTTTAACTTTATTGATAGGAACAATTGTCCCAAATTGACAGCTGCAACCACAGATATTACCTAACCTAAAATGAAGGTTATACATACTAAAGACTTGCAAGATGGCTGCACATTGAGTAACAGCTTAATTCTAGATCTCCCATTGTGAAACAGAAATTAAGCAGAGAAAGCCAGTGGACTTATATTTCTGGGTGAATTGTAGTAACTGGCTACTAAGTGCACTACCTTGATGCCAGAAAAAAAGAAATACAGAGGACCTAAAAGAAAATCAGCTACAAAAGATGAAGAAAAAACACTGACTGGGAAAAATACTGTAGCTGTGCAGCAAAAAGCACTGCAAGCTCCAGAAATGACTTCCAGTAACCTACAGGAAAGTATAAGACAACTGCACACAGACCTGAATAAATAAATGAAACACTGATGGAGTATATCAACTTAAATAACAAAAGGCTGGAAAAAATGGAAGAAGCTTTAAACATATTCATATGAGGTGATAAAACTGCAAAAATCAGAAGTCAAAATGAAGAAAAGGCTGGCTGAATATGAGGCTGCTCAAGAAGAGGCGTTTCAAAAAAAATAAAATTAGAGGACAGAGCACAAAGGGAAAACCAGAGATTTTCTGCTGTACTAGAAAAGCTGAAAGGAACAGACTGTAATAATTTTATGAAAGCACAAATAAGCAACTGGACTGTTATTCCACAGCCGGAGTTGTTAATTGAAAGGGCACATTATGTGTATGCTCCAAACCTGGCTATGAGAAAGTAACCTAGACCTTTAATAGTAAAGATGCAATCCTACCAGCAGGAGTTGATTCTGATAAACTGTGGCAGAAGGATGAAGTACTAAAAGTGGGAGACAGCAGAGTGTTTGTTGAGAATGATTACTCACTGTACACCAGGCAGAATAAGAGTACATTTATTCCACTATTCAAGGGATGCCAAGAAGCAGGCATGACATTCAAACTGCTGTATACAGCTATCTTTAAAATATTATTTCCTGGAGGGACAAAATCATTTTTTGATGCAGTACATGCTAAGGAGGAAATACAAAAGATAGTCCAACAAAAAGTGAGCTGTGAAACAAAAGGAAATTCTGCTTCTTATTCTTCTGGTAATAAAGACCACAGAGACACTATGCCAGTGAAACTTTTTCCAATGTTTCAATGGAGAATGTTTTATGAGAAGGAAAAAAGCATGAGGGTTGACTACAAGAATCGAGAGTACATTGGAAATGAAGCAGAGGCAGGCTTTAGGAGATGGAGGTGAACAGAAATAAAGCAAGCAACTTGGAAATTGAAAATGTGGGATTACAAAGCAATAATTATATCTGTGGAACATGAAAGAACAAGAACATCTGGAAATATTGGTCTTTTTTTGGCCCTTGTTCAACTTGTAGGGGACTTTAAAGCATATGTCCTACTTAATGTCATTAATGTTTGGAAAAATACTTAAGAGAGGGGAAGAGGAGGGAGGAAGTTAACTGTAATTAAAACATTTTCTCTTAATAGTAATATTTTTATAGTACATGGTTTTATTTGCATGCTATAAAGTCGTTTTATCTGTTATTTTTAAGTGTAATGGGGATACTAATGTAAAAAGACGCTCCTGTTTTTTTTCTCCGTCTTCTCTCTTTCTCCTTGTTCACTTTTAAGAAATGTAGGTGTGACTTGCTTACCTGCTCTCCCTGACTAACTAAGCTAACAAAAGAAATAAAACAATTGTGATCTGAACTCTGAATATTCACTGTGTGGCTGATTTAGAGTGCAAAAAGTACACAAGCTACAGGAATTCACTATCCACACCACTACAAGCCAATTAGTATGTGATGTGGCTATCTCACCACTATCAAACAATTAATATTTGCTGTGGATATCCCACCACTGCCAAACAATTAATGTGTGACACCCATGCACTGGCCCAGTAATCAAGGAGCCTCAATCCTCACCACTAGCACCAGTGAGGGGCGTGCACTTTGGGAAGGAAAACAAGTGCACACACAGTAAAGCACAATTTCCTTTAACAGTACACAGAGATCACAGTCAGTATGGGGCTGGTTTCTCCCTTTCTCTCCTGATCCCCCAATAAGACTCTTCACTGGCACAGCTATAGGGCTCAGATCCCAGCCAAGTAGTCAAGCCAAAACTTCCAGGACCCTCTCTGTCCAACCAGTGCTTCATGTCCCTGCCTAAGTAGCTGACACACACACACACACACACACACACACACACACACACACACACACACACACACACACACACACACACACTTTTAGATTTCATTTATACACAAACACACAGACACTCCTGTGGAAGGCTAGCACAGGTTCTCCAGCTATGCCCCCTCCTGCCAGGCTATAAGGTAGTAATCACTGCCACCAACTACTCAACACCCAAAGGGTGACCAATTTCACTGTGTAATATTATTGTTATCCAAATAGTAAGTGTGACCCAGGGCTAAAGCTATTGGAGTGGCTTGGACAGTATCACTGAATACATGCAAGGTACTCTAAGAGCTTAAATTTCCTTTATACAAAACAATCACAGTTGAAAGGTTTAAAATATTTAATAATAAATAATAAAAACACAAGACAAATCTTATTACTTCAACACAATGACATTACAGAGTTCAGAGAACACAGGACATTTTTTAAAATAATACTGTAGAATACACTGAACCCAACAGGGTAAACTACTAAAAATAAACAAACAAAAAACCACAAAATTCACGGACTGCACCAAGCCGCTTTATTGAAAAGCTAAAAAGGCTCCAAAATACTAAGCGCTTTCACCATCAAAAGCTAATGGCTTCTTCAGAGTAAAAGGAGCATGCAATCACATTGTTTAAATACAAAATTCCTCTTGCACATTAACCAATCACCTTTTTTGCTTGATTGTCAATCACATTAACACACGTTATATTATAGTGTTTGTTACACCATGAAACAAAGGGCAATGGTTGTTTGAAGTCATTTTGTTTTGCGTTATTGGGGGTAAGGTTTGTAATAATCAAAATTAGGTTTTAGGAAAAGTATTTAAAATATGTACATAAAGGGAATGTTCATGGGGAATATGTATGTATATAACAAATATATGTTTTTTATGTATGTTTTGTATGTATGTTTTATGGTGTAACAAACACTATAATATAATGTGCGTTAATGTGATTGACAATCAAGCAAGAAAGGTGATTGGTTAATGTGCAAGAGGAATTTTGTATTTAAACAATGTGATTGCATGTTCCTTTTACTCTGAAGAAGCCATTAGTTTTTGATGGTGAAAGCGCTTAGTATTTTGGAGCCTTTTCAGCTCTTCAATAAAGCGGCTTGGTGCAGTCCATGAATTTTGTGTTTTTTTGTTTGTTTATTTTTAGTAGTTTACCCTGTTGGGTTCAGTGTATTTTACAAGTGTCATTTCTCGGCTTCACTGGCTGTTTTTTTGAGGATTTGTTCTTTCCTTTTTACTTTCTATGGAAGCAGTTATTCGAGAATTAACTGCTTCAGTTAAGAAGCTAACGACGTTACTAACACAGGCCCAGGTGGACACTGGGAAGTCTTTTCAGGCGACGGTGACAGAGTCGCAAGCCCAACTTTTCACGTTGCATTCCATTCCAGCTTTGGATATCGATGAAGATGGAGGCATTACCAATAACGAAGTAACTCAGGTCAGTGCTGGAATCCAGCAGAATCTAAGGGATATCCAGCAGTGGCTGTGTATTCCAGATGTTGACTTCTCTGTCTCGAATTAGGAGGGAAGGGTTTGCCCTACGCCATCTCTAAAAAAGCAGCTTGAGCATTTGGAAAGTGTTTGTCATAGATTTTGGGGTTTACAATTGGATAATGCATTTCTTTCCAAATCCATCTCTTTGAAGCAAGTACAAAAAGGGCTCAGGTTCAACAAATTACTGAATGGTATCGAAAAAGGATCCACGGCCTACAAGCAGTTGGTGGACTTGTACGACAAAACTGGTTTAGAGATTTTGGACATTATCATCAAAAATAACACGAGTAAGTTGGAAACACTTGAAAAAGAAATAATAACTTTGAATGAAAGTATCACTGGTGATTCATTGTTTTTTCAGTATGTTAAACAATACAATGTGGTGCTTAGTAACAATGAAAAGTTTGTAGATAAAAATGTTAAAACTAAAATGAAAAAGTTATCTAGAGACTTGTTGGACTACAAGAACAATATGGCATACAATTTTGGGCCTAACAACAACAAGGTTAACAATAAAAATGGTCCAAGTAATGGGCAAAAGTACAACAACTTAGACAATGTTTAGGATGATAATTGTAACCATGACTCTGGGGAATGTAACGATGAACAGTCTGGTTTTTTAGAAACATCTCCGGGACCAAGGAGATCAGAGCACATGAGAAACAAAATGGGGGGGTGGTCCAGAGAACCAGTCAAACGGTTCCCATTACAATCAGCAACAAGGGAACAACCATTACAATATGAGAGGGCGGCGGTACAACAACAACTAGAGGTGGAGATAATCCAAGGACTGAACTTTTGTTCCAACAGTGAAGCTATTAACATCAATAACAATGTTAGTGACATGTTTTCAAGTACATTGGATTGTAACACTGATGTTGTTGAATTTATATGTGATGCTGACAGTTTTGTTAGTAATATTTCAACGAGTGTATTTTCTTGTAACAACGTCAAAGCTGAATTTAGATGTGAAGCGAGTACAAGAGCTGGCTTCACTATTTATAATTTCAGTACCTTGGAAATAAAAGAAATGTATCATGACTTACTAGCATAAGATTGTGGACTTGTTTACTAGTTTGAAAATATATACTAGGCAGTTGAACTTAGCTTTATATTTTAAAAGACAAAATGTACAGAGAAATTGTATTCCTTCATCATGAATTAGGAAAAGTACTTTCATTCCACCCATTGATAAAGATGTGGCAGTATTTGAGAAATTATCTGTCAACAATATATGTACATACTTGGAAAGGAATAAATTTAGGGAACAAGACAATCTTACAGAGTTGGAGAGGTTAGCATTGAAAGAATTGACCACAAATAAAGAAGTCAGAATAATGAAGCCTGATAAAGGGGGTGGGGTTGTCATCATGACTTGATTTGATTATGCAGCTAAAATGCAAGCTATTTTAGATGATGACACCACATACCAGAGAGCCTCTAGATGTGAGATGAACATAGCATACCATAAAATTGATGTATTCCTAATGGACACCTTGTTGGAAGGGGGGATTCAAGAAAAAGATTATGGATTTTTACTAGTTGAACACCCAATTACACCTGTAGTGTTTGGCATTCCTAAAATCCATAAAAATATGAATTACCCCCCTTTTAGACCGATAGTGGCAGCAAGGGGGCCCAAAACTGAACCATTAGCAGCATATGTGGATAGGAATACACAGGGTTTGCTGAATAATTTTGGGCATATATTAAAGGATTCATGGCATTGTCTGCAGCGACTAAATAGGGTGGATAAAAGTGATTTGAAATGGTCATTTCTCACCATCGATGTGGTTAATTTATTTTCAACAATACCACAAGAAGAGGGGTTGGAAAATTTTAGGGAAAGCCTTTTGAAAAGCAAATATCTGACTGCTGTAAAGTTGCACAATGTAGTTAACGTCATGGAAATTGTGCTAAATAACTACATGATATTTTAGGGAGAAATTTACCACCAAATATCAGGGATGGCAATGGGGGCCAAATGTGCCCCCATTTTTGCAAATTTGGTACTTCTCCATTGGGAAGAAACATTCCTTTTCCCTACTCCTTTTTTTGAACATACTGTAGTATATTATCGGTTTTTAGATGATATACTGATTCTTTGGAGGGGAAATGAAGATGAAGCTAGGAATTTTGTTGAATATCTTAATTCCACCACTCCATTTTTCTCTTTTACATTCAAATGGGACAATAAAACAATAGATTTTTTGGATATAAAGCTTACTAAAACACTGGAAGGTTTGGAAAGCAATATTTATAGAAAGGAGACTTATACTAATTCACTTTTGCATTTCTCAAGTTGCCATCCATTGCATCAACACAGACGTGTGATCAAAGGGTAGATGGTCCGATTGTCATGCCTTGTAAGCAATGATAAGATTTATCAAATTGAGATGTATAAACTAATAGGAATGTTTCTTGATAGAGGTTACCTACTGAAACTGTTGATTTCAGTTAAGAAAGAGGTGATGAAAAGAAGGTGGACATCATTTAAACCTATCTTGACAGAAATTAGTGGGACTACAGATGTAATGGAGGGGATATAACCTTGTCGTTCTGAACTGTTTGATTCTAGAGCTCTTGTCTTGAAATACAATTTCCAGACATCCAATATTATAGACATTGTTGGAAAATCTTGGGACTTAGCTTTTGATATGGACATCATAAAAGAGTTAGGTCAAACACCAAAATGCATAAATGTGGATCTTGCAGGTACTGTAAATATATCAGTGATGGGCCCTATGTGACTGTAAGGGGTTACAATAGAATAATTTCATGCCCATGTAGATGTAGTTGCAATTCTAAGAAAGTTGTCTACCTAGCAACATGTATAACGTGCAGGTTTTTAAGTGGGGAAAACCATACGTAAGTTAAGGGAAAGGATAGCAGAGCATCAGAGGGCTATAAAGATTAAGGACAATCATAATGCATTATATTTACATTCTAAGAATTGTGTAAATTTTAAAAAGTTTATATTTTTTGTAGTTGATCGAGTATTGACAAGTGAGAGAGGTGGTGATGATAATGTTAGAGTTGAGTTTTTAGAATTAAAATGGCAGGTGATATTAAATGCAACAACTTACCCTGGACTCAATGACCATATTTCTATCAAGCCCATCTTAGAAACAAAGGGCAATGGTTGTTTGAAGTCATTTTGTTTTGTGTTATTGGGGGGTAAGGTTTGTAATAATCAAAATTAGGTTTTAGGAAAAGTATTAGTAGACAGAAAGTATGTACATAAAGGGAATGTTCATGGGGAATATGTATGTATATAACAAATATATGTTTTTATGTATGTTTTGTATGTATGTTTCATGGTGTAACAAACACTATAATATAATGTGTGTTAATGTGATTGACAATCAAGCAAGAAAGGTGATTGGTTAATGTGCAAGAGGAATTTTGTATTTAAACAATGTGACTGCATGCTCCTTTTACTCTGAAGAAGCCATTAGTTTTTGATGGTGAAAGCGCTTATTATTTTGGAGCCTTTTTAGCTCTTCAATAAAGTGGCTTGGTGCAGTCCATGAATTTTGTATTTTTTTGTTTGTTTATTTTTAATACTGTAGAATAGTCTGACATAAATATAGAAAACAGCTAGACTAATCTGCCTATTTCTATCTATATCTAAGAGAAATCACTGTTCTAAATAAATATCTTACTTACAGAGCAAAGGCAGAGTGCTGGTGAGTGGATGTACTTCAGACAAAATCCAAAATGCTTAATTCTCTCTGTTTGAGAAAGTCTTAAATTGATAACACAGTACTGCTGAGCCATTTCACATTACATCATTCTTGACACTTCTCTGGTTCCCAGGCTAATAGAAACTCAAAATTTACATTTCTTAGTAAGCTGCATCTGGCCAGGAAGCCACAGCAATAAATTACATTATACATGTAAAACCTTAGTAATTATCTCTTAAATCAAGACAATAGAAAGAAGTTCCTGGCCCAGACATCCTGTATCCGAGCTTGACATCAAACAGTCAAACAATGCTTGACTTAACAGCTTTCTTCCAGTAGAGTGCACTGTGGTTGCATTTTTGAAGCTCAGTACAACATATAGTTTAATCATAACATATACTTCTCTTTACATTTGTAAACCAAGCCTGTGGATTATATTAATATTTACAAATGACATAGAATTATCTACAAAATTCTATCTAGCTATGCTGGCAGCCTTCACATATATTCCCCCTGGAGAACTCAAGCTAGTTTTTCAAGTGTCCCTTGAGAAACGTTGCTTGAGAGGGTTAGGTCTATCTGAGTATACCTTACCCCATGTCCTGTCTTGAGAGTCCATCTGCATTGAGATTGCTAATCCCACTGCGGTGCTGCATTGACATATATGCTTGCAACCCTAGGCTCCATCTTAGCAACTTGGCATTTTGCTGCCTGGATCAGTGTAACCATGTTAGGGGATTGAAATCTGTAACTACAGTGAATTTTCTTCAATAAGATAAGGCTGACATTTCTGCAGTGCCCACACTATGGCTAGACATTCCTTTTCTACAGCTGCATAGCATTCCTCCCTGGGTTGGAGCTTATGACTAAGATAAACCACTGACTGCTCTTCCCCACTGAAGAAATCTGGCTAAGTACAGCCTCCACCCCATGGATCGAAGCATCCACCTGGACAACAGATTCTTTGCTGTAATCTGGACTGGCTAACACAGGGGGTCCTCCCAAAGCTTCTTTAAGCTTCTGTAATGCCTGCTCACATGCTGTGGTCCACACTACCTTATCTAGCCTGTTTTTCCTTGTCAAGTCTGTGAGGGGAGCAGCTATGGTACTATAACTGGGGCCAAACCTTCTGTAATACCCTGCTGTCCCTAAGAATGACCTCACCTGCTTTTTGGTAACAGGTGCAGGCCATGCCTGAATGGCTTCCACTTTGGCTGGTTCTGGCCTGATCTTACCTCTCCCCACTCTATGTCCTAGATAGGAGACCTCTGTCATACCCACCTGACATTTGCTCAGCTTAATGGTCAACCCTGCCCTCTATAGTCTGACCGTCACCTCCCTGATATGTTGAAGGTGCTCTTGCCAGGAATGGCTGTAGATGGCAATATCATCTAGGTAAGCAAGGGCAAACCCTCCTGCTCCTGCTAGGATATGACCTACCAGCCTCTGGAAAGTCACTGAGGCATTTATCATTCCAAAGGGCATCTTTGTGAGCTCATTAAAACCAACAGGAGTCACATAGGTTGACCTCTCTCTAGCACTGGGAGTCAAGGGCACCTGCCAGTAACCCTTGGTAAGATCAATGGTGGTAAGATACTTAGCCCCACCCAGTTGCTCTAGGGACTCATCTGTCCTAGTGATGGGTTAAGCATCTGACTCTTTGTGACTATTTAATTTTCTGTAGTCCACACAGAACCTGGTGCTGCCATCCTTCTTTGGCCCCAACACCACTGGGGAGGCCAGGGACTGCTGGACTCTTGAATTACCTCTAGTTCCAACATTTCCTGTATCTCCTCCTTCAGAGTCTGTTTGACTCTCTCAGGCACCCTGTAAGGGGGCTGCCTAATAGGCCTTTGGGATCCTGTATCCACCTGGTGCTGCATCAGGTGGGTGCACCCTGGTTTCCCAGTGAACATGTCCCCAAACTCCTGTCACACTGTTCAGATTTCTCAAACCTGGGTAGGAGATAGCTGCTGGAACATTGCTACCCCTTCCACTGAGGTGTCAGTCTGAGCCTCACTGAGGAGATCAGTCACCAGATCTTCCTCAGACTCCGCCTTCAATCCACTGCAAATACTCAGCACAAGGACCTCCCTATCATGGTAAGGTTTCATCATGTTAACATGGTACAATTTGTACCTGTGGTAGTGGTGCTGCGGTAGCGTTGTTGCCTCACAGCTAGATGTTGTCCCATTCGATTCTCAGCTAGAGCATCTTCTGTGTGGAGGCATGTGTGAATGGGCGTACCTTCGTTGAAGGTTGTGCATCAGGGCTGGTAACTCGGCACGTAAAAATCCACTACCAGACATTAGTAGACCGGAGTTCCGCTGTGGCGACCCCTAACCAGGATAAGCCAAAAGACACAACAACAACAACAACATGGTACAATTTGTACTCTTGACTCCTGCCTGGCAGGTCTACCATGTAGTTAACATCACTAACCTTTCTTACCACCTTGTAGAGTCCCTCCTCAAGCTGCTTGCAGCTTGTTATGTCTGACAGGAATGAGAACCATTACTTGCTGCCCTACAGCACACTCTCTAGCTTGAGCATTCTTGTCATACCAGACCTTTTTCTATTGTTGTGCTTCTGCCAGGTTCTCTTGGGCCAAGCCTGTGAGTTCCCTGAGCTTTGTCCTGAGGTTTAAGACATATGCCACAACAGACTACTTGTGAGATTCACACTCACCTTCCCACTCATCACTAATTAAATCTAGAGGCCCCCTCACCCTATGCCCATACAACAACTCAAAGGGTGAAAAACCTGTGGATTCCTCAGGAACCTCTCTGTAAGCAATCAACAAATGGGGCAAATATTGATTTCATTCCCTCTTAAACTGGTGTGCAAATGCCCATAGCATGGACTTGATTGTAGAGTTTAACCTTTCAACAAGACCATTAGTCTGGGGGTGGTAGGGGGTGGTCTTTAGGTGCTTTACCCCACAGTATTTCCACAGACAAGTCAACAGGTCTGACATGAAATTGGCACCTCTGTCAGTCAGTATTTATTTTGGGAAGCCAACCCTGCTGAAAATCTCTAACAAAGCATTTGCCACTTTTTCTGACTCAATAGAGGACAAAGCCACTACTTCAGGGTATCTTGTCCCATAACGTACTACCACTAGGATATACTTTTTCCCTGTAGAACTTGGGGTACTCAGAGCCCCCACAATATCCATAGCTACCCTCTGAAATGGCTCTTCAATCACAGGCAAAAGCATCAAAGGAGCGCTCACCTTGTCTCTTGCCTTGCCTACCTTTTGGCACTGCTGACAGGTCCTGCAGGACCCTGTTACATCTCTGGAAATTCCAGTCCAATAGAAGTTCTGCATAATACATCTCTTTGTAGATTTTATGTCCATATGACGTGCAAAGGGAATATCATGGGCTATGGCTAGAAACACCAGATGGTAGGCTCTAGGGACTACCAACTGCTGTATTCTCTCACCTTCTAGCTCTCCCTCAGGGGTCCACTCTCTATATAGTATCCCTTTGTCCCAGTATACAGATGCCCACTTCCCTTGAGAATCAGGTGCTTCACTAGCTATCTGCTTCAGGCCTTGTAATATAGGGTCTGAAAGCTGAGCCTGTCTCAACTCTCTCTTTGTAACCCCCCCAGCTCCCCTTCCACAGGAAGTCTGGCATCCTCTGACAGCAGTGCCTCACTGTCAGCCTCGGTACTACTACTCACCTCTGCCCTTAAAGTCACTCTGTCCAAGGGAACATCAGAACCCACAAGCAGCTGTGGCCCACCTTCAGTCTCCCTGCTACAGCATAGCTCCCTCCCTGAAGTAACCACCTCAGCAGTCCTGGCTGCAAGTGTGCGGTTTGACTAGGTCCCCCAGGCTATCAGACCCACATGCTTGTCTCCTAGCCTGACTGCGTGTAACTGCATTAGTACATGGTACTGCATTATCAAAATCATTCCCTATCAGGACATCTGCAGGGATATCCTCAAACACACCTACTTGCTGGCTTTCTTTTCCACCCTCCCAGTCAAGGTAAACCCTAGCCAAAGGTATTTGGAATGGGGTCGCTCCTAAAGCTCTGACTGGAGTAGATTGGCCAGGTAAGTAGTGCTCCTCTGTAACCATTGCAGGCATCACAATGGTTATGTCAGAGGCTGTGTCACTCTTAGCAATGGCCTCTTTGTCATTCACTATGATAGGATATAACCTCTGGTGGTAGTTTGGTACCCTTGTTGTCTCAAGACAACCTACTGTTGGCATTTTGTCCTTCCCACTTACTGGCTCTCTCACCTTTTGTTCCCCACCTTATCTCCATGGACATCTATTTACCACACGGCCCCAATGGTTACAATAAAAAAAATTAACCTTAGGTCCTGGATGTGTACTAGGACTAGTGGATTCCCCTGCTACTGTCTGATTCTGTTGGGGCAGTCTGGGCTGCCCACCATGGGTTCCTTTAGACCCATGAGCAGTACTGAAGGTTCCTTTCCTGTGCAGGGATGCCCTGCTTGCTAGGTATAGGTCTCCCTTCTTCCTCAACTTATCTGAAGTAGCACGTTGTCTATCAGCTAACCAGATCCTCGTGTCCCCAGGCAAAGTGCTACGGGCTTGTTCCCTCACCAAAAGTTCTGCTAGCCCTTCCCCTTCAGAACTGGCGACCTGACATTTACTCACCCACCTATGAAAATAAGTGCTTAGTTCAGCAACATATTTACACACACTTTCCTCTGCCTTGCGTCTATGCTCACAAAACTTTTTCCTATAAGTTTCAGATGTTAGCTTAAACAATTCTAACAAACAATTCTTTACAGCATTATAGTAAAAACAGTCAACGTCAGATAATTTGAAAAGTACAGTTACAGCTTTATCATGGAGTAAGGAGATCAGGAACCATACCCATAGCCTTTGGTCAACATCATACTGTTTACATACCCTCTCAAACATATGAATAAAACTATCAAAATTATCCCCCCTCTGTAAACTGTGGAAGAAATGTACTGACCTTTTGTGCTTCTGGGGTCCAGTTACTCCCTTTCCCATTACATCCATAACTCTGGTGAAGAGTCAGCATCTCCTTTTTGTTCTGCCTCTGCCTCTCCTTTTCCACAGCTTCCATTTCCAAATGCCTGGCCTCCAACTCAAATCTCTTTAGCTCCAGATGGATTTTTAAGTTCTCTGCAGAAAGGTTGAGCTGTCCATTCTCTGAGTGTTGTACATCTCCACGGCCAGTCTGATCATCCTCCTGATTGTTGTTTTCTGATGCAGCTGTGACCAAAGCTGCAATCATGTCTGCCCTAGTCAGGTTTTCATGCACAAGTCCCTTAGCCTTGCACATCTCAGCCAACTGGCTCCTTGTCAGTTTGCCATACTCCTCTGTTGACATGTTTACCTGCTCTCCCTGACTAACTAAGCTAACAAAACGAATAAAACAATTGTGATCTGAACTCTGAATACTCACTGTGTGGCTGATTTAGAGTACAAAAACTGTACACAAGCTACAGGAATTCACTATCCACACCACTGCAAGCCATTTAGTATGTGATGTGGCTAACTCACCACTATCAAACAATTAATATTTGATGTGGATATCCCACCACTGCCAAACAATTAATATGTGACACCCATGTGCTGGCCCAGTAATCAAGGAGCCTCAATCCCCACCACTAGCACCAGTGAGGGGAGTGCACATTGTGAAGGATAACAAGTACACACACAGTAAAGTACAATTTCCCTTAACAGCACACAGAGATCACAGTCAGTCTGCGGATGGTTTCTCCCTTTCTCTCCAGATCCCCAATAAGACTCCCCACTGGCATAGCTATAGAGTTCAGATCCCAGCCGATTAGTCAAGCCAAAACCTCTAGTACCCTCTCTGTCCAACCAGTGCTTTGTGTCCCTGCTCAAGTAGCTGACACACCAACACACTTTTAGATTTGGTTTATACACAAACACACAGACACTCCTGGGGAGGTCTGGCACAGGTTCTCCAGCTATGCCCCCTCCCGCCACAGTATAAGGTACTAATCACTGCCACTAACTTACTCTTATCAGCTACTAATAAGGCCTTTCCCAAAGGGCAACCAATTTCACTATGTAATATTACTGTTATCCAAATAGTAAGTGTGACCCAGGGCTAAAGCTATTGGAGTGGCTTGGACAGTATCACCAAATACATGCACGGTACTCTATGAGCTTAAATTACCTTTACACAAAACAGCCACAGTTTAAAGGTTTAAAAATATTTAATAATAAATAACAGAAACACAAGATAAATCTTAGTACTTCAACAAAATGACATTACAGAGTTCAGAGATCACAGGAAAATCCTTTAAAATAATATAGTAGACTAGTCTGACATAAATGTACAAAACAGCTAGACTAATCTGGCTAGTTCTATCTAGCTCTAAGAGAAATCACTGTTTTAAATAAATATCTTACTTACAGAGCAAAGGCAGAGTGCTGGTGAGTGGATGTTCTTCAGACAATATCCAAAATGCTTAGTTCTCTCTCTCTGAGAAACTTTTAAATTGAGAAAACAGTACTGCTGAGTAATTTTACATTACATCATTCTTGACACTTCTCTGGTTCCCAGACTAACAGAAACTCACAATTTACATTTCTTAGTAAGCTGCACCTGGCCAGGAAGCCACAGCAATAAAATACATTATACATGTAAAACCTTAGTAATTATCTCTTAAATCAAGACACTAGAAAGAATTTCCTGGCCCAGACATCCTGTCTCCAAGCTTGAGATCAAACAGTCATACAATGCTTGACTTATCAGCTTTCTTCCAGCAGAGTGCACTGTGGTTACATTTTTGAAGTTGAGTACAATATTTAGATTAATCATAACATATAGTTCTTTTTACATTTGTAAACCAAGCCTGTGGATTATATTAATATTTACAAATGACATAGAATTATCTACAAAATGTTATCTAGCTAGGCTGGCAGCCTTCACAGTAGGCACTGCAATGTAAAAAAAAATTCTGGCCAAACAGTATGGTAAAAGAAAATTTGATATACTTTTTTCATTCTTACATAGGGGAATGACTGGATTAAGGCCCTTAGCATGCTCTAGTAACAAGTTGTAACAGAAAGCCAGTAAATGGAAAAGAACATTGAATATTATAAGGCTTTTTCTAGCAAATAAATGTGTGCTTAGTAGCAACCCTGTATCTGGTCCTCATGTCTCCATGGAGACAATCTGATAAAGATAAATGGCTAGGAGATAATGTCTTCTGAAAGTATTCAAGTGTTTTCCCAGCTGAGAGTGCTATAAAGATAAGACAAAACCAGACAGCAGTTAGTAGAAGCACATGATGTACTATGAGTCTTAGAATGGATAACTTTTCTTTTAGGTTAATCCCAGTCTATGAGTATGGCTGTCAGTTTGGGACATTTGTTCCTATCAGGAGGGCAAAACTCCAATATTTGAAGATGTATTTCATTTTGTGTGTTAGAATTAAGTTGATAAGTTTTAGAGTGGTACTAGAGATTTTTTGAGGGCTTTCAATAAAAGAAAAGGTTTGGTTAGATGTGACAAAGGCTCAAATGGATATGACAAGAAACAACTGTATACAAGATCTACCTGCCAAACAGTGTATGCATGTAACACAAAAGCTGGAACTAGACATTTAACAAAAATGCTGTGCCACATAAAAGATGGGAATAGTAACTTTTTAACACAATGATGCTTTCTGTAATGTCTTTAAATCTCAATGGTCTCACAGATAAATGCAAAAAAGAAACAGCAGTGAACTATATTAAAATGCAAATAGATATGTGAATTTGATAAAGAAAGGTTTTCAGGATGTTTATTCAGTGGAATATCTGGGAAAAGTGGAGTAATAATATAAACTGCAAGAAGAGCTCCAATAGTGATAGAAGAGGATAAAAAATATAATAATGGTAGATTTGTAGTACTAAGGGGCTACTAGCCAGGGAGGAGGAGGATTGCCCTGGCATATATTTATGTTCCACCTAAAACTGCTATAATGGAGCTTAAGAAAAATCTGGGAGAAATAATCAGCTTTCAGTAAGGAATATTACTTATAGGTGAGGACTGGAATTGATTTGCAGCAGTGGAGATGTATCTGGAGCCCCAGAAGGGAAAATATAACAAAGGAGGGTAGAGTTTTGAAGAAATTTATGAAAATATTTGACATGGAAAATGTGAATTCAGTACTAGGAGATGAGTGAATTTACATATTATTCCCCAAGGTACAAAAACTGTGTTAGACTATTAAGAATTTACATTTCACAGGAACATGTGCATTTAATTGAAAGTGTTGGTATGAACCCAATAACTATTTTAGATCATGTGCCAATAATAACTAAAATAAAAACACAAGGCAATGAAATAAAATGAGACACTGGTGCTTTTCCACCTATCTGTTGAAAAGAGAGGAATTTAAAGAATGGGTAGTGGTAATTATTCAGGAGCTATTAGAGAAGATAGACATTTCTTCTAAAAATATAGCTAGTGAGTGGGATAAAATTAAAGCAGAGTTTAAAAAGAGGGTGGAAATAAAAGTAAGGGAGACATGGTTAAGAAGTAACAATAATTATTTAGAGGGCTGACAAATGTTAAATTATTGCAGAATATGAGGAGTCTCACAGAACAAGAAGAGGAGCAACTGCAGAATGTTAAACAGAAAATAAGGGATTACCTCAATAATATGCATGAGTTTAGAAAAAATGCTCTTAAGCAACTATTTTTTTTATAATATCTCTGCAGCACAAACTCTTTTAGCATAATGAGTCAGATGACAGAAAGTAGAAAGGGTTGTCATCAAGCTTAGAGAGCTTATAACAAGGAAGATAAAAAGAGATCCTGTAGAGATATTAGATATATTTTAGAAATTCTATGGAAGTCTGTATAAAGCAGAGAAATATGGAAATCAAGAAAAGGTAAAAATGGAAATGTTTATTGAAGAATTAAATATGCCAAGGTTAGAGGTAGATGAGACTCAATTACTAACAGGATAGGAAGAGATGCAATAATAATAGTGATGTATAATCAATCCACAGGAATGTCCCCAGGAATAGATAGTATTCCTATGGAAGTTTGGAAGCTAGGAGGGAAAAATGATAAAGATCTGGAAGGTTTTGTTTAACAGCATTCTAAGAGGAGGAGAAGTACCAACATCCAGCTGTAATACCTAAAGAGGATAAAGATCCATCAGATCCAGCTTCATACAGGCCCATTTGAATACCAAACCATGATTATAAAGAGTTGATGTCTATAATGGCTAAAATAATGGAAAAAGTGATGCTAAAATTAGTAGATATGGATCAATGTGTTTTTGTGGAGGGAAAATAAACTTCTGACAACATGATAATCCAGAAGGAAGCATAATGTAAGAAAATACCATTGTTATCGGTGGGTCTTGATGCAGAGAAAGCATTTGACAGAGTAAGCTTGGACTTTATGAGCAGGGCAATGGAAGCATTTGCATTCCTTGATAAAATTATAAGGTTGATTAGGAGGATATATGAGGGATCAGACGTGAAAATTAAAGGGTTCCTGTCTGATAATTTTTGTTTGAGCAGAGGAACCAGGGAGGGATGTCCTCTTTCCCCTTTGTTATTTGCATTATATTTAGAACCATTGGCAAAGAAAATAAGGGACTCAGAAATTTAAGGATATCATTGGTATGGTAGTCAAAAAAAGCTGTCTCTGTTTGCAGATGATATTATTTTATACCAAATAAAAGTGTTGTAGAGCATTTTGAGACAGTTTCAAATCTTTTTGGGATCCATAATTAATGAAGCTAAAATAAAGGCAAAAGCAGTAAATTATGTATCGACACACAAATTGGTTCAGCAATTTTTATATTTATGGGAAGTAAATATTGTGGGAAGAAATAGCCAGGGAATTGTTATGGCTAGGCTTGTATAAGCCCTAGGGCTGATAGCCTAGTACCAACCTATGAACCTATGGACATGATAAAACAAAGTACTTAGGATTATGGATTAAAATTATTCCAGTGTGGCACCTAAGGATATGTCCGAAGAGACTAAAGAAAAGATAATACAAAAACGGAGAAATTGGATGCTCTGGTATATGGATATGGATAATAAGATAAAGGCAGATAAAAAGTTTTAGTCACTATAGTCTTATACACAAGTCAGTCATATTTTTATCAACCAGAAGATAAGTTGTAGGTAGCAATTAATAAAGAGCTGAAGGATTTTATCTGGGAAGAGAAGATAGCAAGAATCAAGTGGGATAAGCTGATTCTTGCAATATAACAAGGCGGATTGGGATTACCCAATTTTAAGGGGTATTTCAGAGCTACACAGTTAAGGCTCCTATACACAGCACAAGCAGAAACCTATAATTCAAAGTGGAAAGGGATGATGATGAAATGGGGGGAAGCTCAAGACACAAGGAGAGATTGGGATTCTGGATGCAGATCTTTAAGGAGAATAACAATAATCATATAGGATATTATATTCATAAAGTAGCAGAACTAAGCTAACATGGGAATGGAGAAAGGAGATTCTGCTGCTAGGGAGAACTGCAATTAGGGATACAGAGAATAGGCAAGATGGACATGGAACTTATTGGAGAAAACCGGCAAAGCAATGCAGGTATTGGGAGCAAATAGCTAGAGAGAGAAAGGTAATAGAATGGGAAAATGCCAAGAATGTATTTGGACTGCAGGTTAGAGATTGCCTTCCCTATCTAGGATTGATATCAGAGTATAGGCAAACAGAAAGAAATAGGGGGTCCTAAATGAAAGACCAGCACTGGTATAGAGTTTTAGTAGAATCTAGAAGAGAAGCTGCTGTTAAAAAAGGAATAATTAGTAGACCATATAACATATTGCATGATAACTATAAGAATCAATCAGAGGAGGTTAGAAAGGGTTGGAAAGATAGACTGGATAAGCAATTCACAAAGAAACAATGAGGGATATATGTATGTCTCCCAAATATGCAACAAAATCTAGAAGATTTTAGGATTTTTGCTTGGAAATGTTTGCACAGATATTTTTATACCCTGAGTATACTCCAGAGAATCTTTCCTCACATAGACAAAAATGTTGGAGGTGTGACGGGGAAGTAAGAGGTAATTGGGAATATATTTTCTGAGAGTATAATGAGTTGGCAGACTTTAAAGATTCCCTATAGACTACTCTATCAGAGATACTGGGTGAGAAAATTGATATATCAAGGGAAATGATTTTTCTGAGATATGATACAGAATTGGAATTGCCTCACCATAGTAAGGCCTTGCTGAATCTAATTATGGTGGTTGCCAAAAAAGCAATTACTAGAAAATGGAAATCAAAGTCTAAACCAACTATACTAGAAGTAGTGAATATAATAACAGAAATAAAATGACTGGAACTGGGATCGTTAGAAAAGGGTAGGAGCAAATTATATACTACAAAATGGGAATTGTGGGAACAACACATACAAGGGAGGAATGAGGTTTAAAAGAAGGTAGGATATGAATGAGCTATGTAATGTTTAACTAATAATGACTGGGTAGATTATAAGGGATGTATAATGTTTGCAACTAAAATTATATCAATATGATAGTAATGTATAATGCTTGCAACTAAGATTATGTCAATAAGGTTTTTTTCTTTTATAAAAATGTATGATTGCCTATATCATAAGTGATAATTTAATAAAGATGTTTATTGTTAAAAAAAGGTTATCCATGCTAAAGTACGTGTTATAGCCTGTGCTCCTACTAAACACTAATTGCTATCTATTCTTGTCTTAGCTTTATTCCTCTCCCAGATTTGAAAACAGGCTAGCATTTTTTTCAGAAAATGTTAATGTTTAGCCTTAAAAAGTTACTTTGGCTTTTATTGCCTACCAATGCACTCAGATTGTCTCCATGGAAACAGAAGAACAAAAGGGACAGCTGTCCTCAGCTGCAGATTTCTCAACACACAATGAACATTTATTTGCTAAAGGAACATTTTTCATTACATTCAGTGTTCTCTTATTTACAAAACCCATTATTAGATTAAGCCAATGGCCTTAATCTAGACATTCACCTATGCAAAAGTAAGAGAAAACATATCAACTCTACATATATTATAATCTGTGCACTTTTACACCCACCACCTTGACAACTCAAGATTACAGCATATTAACATAAACATGTTTTTGCCCAGCCTTTCTTCTCTTTTACATTGTATTGCCTACATTTCCTAAAACTCAACAAGAAGAAAAAAAGGTACTTATTTCCTTTAGTATCTTTATCACATTCAACAATAACTAAAAATGCTTTACTATATAACATGCAATTTATATCATGAAATGTTTTAGACAAATACTGTTAAGAACAAACATTGTTTTACTTACAATTACTTTTTCCCTTTCCTTTTAATGTTATTCAAAACATTAATGACAAGAAATGGGGTATATGCTTTTCAGTCCTCCACAAGTTTAACAAAGTCAACAAAAGTCCAATCTTTCTACTTTTTCTTTTAAAGCCAAATTTTACAAATATGAATGATGCTTTATTATCTCACATTTATTCATTAATTAAAGTGTTGCTGGTGTTCTTCCTGTTCATCTTCATCTTCCAACCCCAAACTCTGGTTCAAGTCCAAGGTACTCCCAATTCTAGTTATCTCCTGTGCTTTTTTCTGTCTCTCAAGTATTTTTCTTTGGAACATTTGAAAATGTTTCATTGGCAAAAGTATCTCTGTGTGCTTTATTATTGGAAGAATGAGAAGCAGAATTTGTTTCTGCTTAATGGTTCAGTTTTTGTTGGACAAACTTTTGTATTTCCTCCTTAGCCTGTTCTGCATCAAAAATGACTGTAATACTCCAGACAGCTTGAACCTCATACCTGCCTCTCAATATTTCCTGACTGCTAGAATAACATTATTTCTCTTCTGTCTGGTGTACAGTGAATAATGGTTTTCCACAAACATTATACTGTTCCCAGTTTTTAATACTTTGCACTTCTGCCATGAGTTTTCTCATGATCAACTCTTTTGTTAGTCTGATTTCATCTTTATTAATAAAGATCCTGGTTGCTTTCACATGCCAGGTTTGGGGCATGCAAACTATGCACTCTTTCAATTAACAAAGCCTGCTGTGGGATACCAGTCCATTTGCTTATCTGTGCTTTCATAAAATTAATTCAGTATGCTCCTTCCAGTTTCTGTGGTGCAGCAGAAAATCTCAGATTTTCCCTGCATGCTTTGTCCTCTAACTGCACAATTTTTTTGAAACAGCTCTTCTTGATCAATTTCATACTCAGCCAGCCCTTTTTTCTTTCAACCTCTGATTTTTGCAGTTTTATCAGTTCATTGAATAGCTGTTTAAAGCTTCTTCTGTTTTTCCAGCCTTTTGTTATTTGAGTCGATATACTCCTTCAGTGTTCTGAGCACATTTGACTTACTTTTTCCCTCTAGATTACTGGAAGTCATCTCTTGCACCAAAGCTAGAGCTTGAACTGCTTGTTGCTGAACAGTTGTAGGATTCTTCCTGGTCAGTGTTTTCACATTTTCTAGTTGATTTTCTTTCAGGCTCTCTCAGTTTCTTCTTTGCTGATATCCAGGCAGTGTACTTACTAGCCAGTAACTGACTTTACTAAAACGTTCAGAGTTACTGGCCCTTATCTCTCAGTTTTTTTTTCACACTAGGAGAACAGGAAATGAAGCTGTTGATCAGTGTACAGCCATCTTGGAAGTACACCATTGTTTTGCTTTATGTGCATTTCCATAGAGCAGTAGTTGTACTAATCTGACTTCCACACTTTAATATTGTGTAAGCTTTCTGCGTGATCTGTTTCCCTGAGAAAACAGTGGAGTGAAGATATACATTTTACAGTACAGTTTGCTTTTTCTCTAAGGTTGTGCTGTTGAGTTATTTCATGTGAGTAAGAAGTGTGTGTGTGTGTGTGTGTGTGTGTGTGTGTGTGTGTGTGTGTGTGTGTGTGTGTGTGTGTGTGTGAGTAAAGCCTACTCTATGTAGGGTTGTAGGTGGGTTTATTAACAATGCAGCTGATATTGTCAGAACCACGCAATGGGAATTTGTGGTACCATGTAACCTTACCCCCAACTAGTGCAGTCATACTCCCAGGTAGGTGTTACCTGTCTTAGTCCTTCAGCTGAAGGTCTTCTGCTCTACTATTCACCAGATCAGAGTCAAACAGTAGATCGATGATAAATTA
The DNA here is from genome assembly GCF_019279795.1 of Protopterus annectens. NCBI lineage: Eukaryota > Metazoa > Chordata > Ceratodontiformes > Protopteridae > Protopterus > Protopterus annectens. Next base: position 315,992,547 of record NC_056739.1, read on the forward strand.
TCCTCTCTTTCAGGTAGTCACTTAAACCCCCTTCTTAGGCAACTTCTTTAGTACCTCCGTCTTCTCTTCAGGTTTAGGTTAGCTGAAGAACAGTCATTAAATGTTGCCATTGTGATATAGACCAGAAATACAGCATGGACATTTGTATATAGCACAACCATGTAGTATGATTATACATGATAAAAATCATAGGAACATTTCCCTTATCTGAAATGAGATAACTGCCCTCAGAAAATTCAGAAAACAGTGCTGGCACCTTTGGTACTGATGATTCAGAGTTCCACTTTTCTGATAAAGTCTAGAGATGGGACTTATCCTGGAAGGACTATGCACACTGATGTTAACTGTACTTTTGGTCTTTTAATAGTCCAATTGTGAAAAAAATTGCTGTAGTCTTAAAGCTGATAAATCAAATATTTGGAAAAAAGGAGGGAGGAGTTGATGAAAAAGAAAAGTGAATATTGTGGCTTCTTAGATATCAACACAGTTAACCAAAATAGAATCAGAAAGGAAGGGTTAACATTAATGTGAAAGTAAAGTATAATGTATTTCTTTACCTGTCAAGGGAATAGTAAAGATATATTGGTATATTCCTATGATTTAACACAGGTTGGATTATAAGAGTATCTTTTTTTTTTTTTTGCTGTATCTGGTTTTCCAGATGCAAATAGGTCAAAAGCTCTTTCTTGTGCTGAGTGTACTGACAGAAATAAAATAAGTGTCACTGCATGAACTATTAACAAAATGAAGCTAAAGAGGTTTGCTTGTGAGAGAAAAACACTTCAAGAGAATTTGATGTATACTATGAAATGAAGCTCCATGTTTTTAAGCAATGCAAAATAAAATACAATGTATACAGAAAGTGAATGTTTGTGAAATATCTTGTTGAAAATTGACCAGAGAAGTTTGATGCTGTAAAATGTTTCAGCAACTCACCTGGAACTTGATAATGTACCTGTGAATGCTGATCCACACACACACACACACACACACACACACACACACACACACACACACACACACACACACACACACACACATACACACGCGCGTTGGCAGAAACACCTATCTGGTTTCTTAACTGATTTAGGTAGTTGACTGTTGCCAGCTCTGAAACCCTAGCAACAGCGATCACATGTACTGAACTGATTTCCACAGAGTATTTTCATGTATACTCAGTGGTATAGGCTCAGCAAATACTTTTGGGAAATCTATACTTTTACCTTAGTCGAACTTCTCCCTGCTGTTTTGTAGACAACAGAATAAACAGCTTCTTCAAAAGAGTATTTATTGCCATTGTATACTCTAAATGATTTCAGACAGTCACAAGCTGGCACTGCAAAAGCTGGAGTTATTTTACTACCGTTTCTTAAAGAGCAACATATTACAAATATGCAAATGAAGGCAATTTTTTTCAAAGAGAAAAATAAAGGTTTTCAAATAGAGTTCCAATAAAGAAACTCCTTCTGTTAGACAAAGCTAAGATTTCAGTGATATATATATATATATATATATATATATATATATATATATATATATATATATATATATATATATATACACAGTTATGACTAAGTGAAATCTTGGTCTCAGAGTGATATACTGCAAAAAATAGATCAGAAAAAAACAATGGGCATGGACAGTTATGAAATGAAACTCAATGGTATAGTACAAACAGGGAAAGGATTCTTTGGCCAGAACTAGTCCTTTCACTCTGAGTACACTAGAAAAGAGAAATATTTTTTCTCCAATATGTAATTATATTACTTTATACTAGAGGTAGTTATATAAAGTAATAGATGTTAGATATGTGGTTCCCTCCAATGTTTACAGAAATGCACTCATGCAGATACATACACACACGCACACACGCACACACACACACACACACACACACACACACACACACACACACACACACACACACACACACACACACACACACACTACAGTGGTCGAGGTTACTCCCCACTTAAAAGCAATACCTGGTGTTTTCTTTTGTAAGGAAAACACTGTGTGGGGACTTTACATACTATATATCCCATTTTGCTGAAAGAGAGCACAGTCAGGACTTTGAAATTATGTACCATTTCCAAATTTCAAGAAGTTAGCTCACCATGCACACATAAATGTGGTAACCCTTCTGACTCTGGCCAATGCATATTTGTAGATAGTATATTTTTTCAATACTGAAAAACAGATAAAAATATAACTATGTCAGGGTTTTTTATTTAAATTCTAAAACATCTAACTGCACAAAGAAATAATTGTTAAACATTTGTACACCGTGGCCCACATGGAGTATGCAGGATACATTCTTGTGGCTAAGCTTCCTTACGGCTAAGAAACAGCAACTCTTTTTGATATGCAATTGCAATTCAAAGCTGTATTTGATTTTATCAAATCAAAATTCTGTCAGGGTGGCACAGCAACACAAGCATTTTAACTGCTGCTTCACACCTCTTGGTTCTCTGTTTGAACGGGTACCTGTCAGCACTATAAACGTTCTTTCAGCAAATGTCACTCGTGAAATAACATTGCTAAAATTACTTTTACCACTTAGAGAATTTTCACTTTTGTGCAACCATCCAGTTAATGTATATAATTTTTTTTGGGGGGGGGGTCACCTAACATGGACATACAGGTGGGCTTGCTCCAGACAAAATATATTACTTTTAGATTCATTAGAAGTGTTTTTTTAACAATTTTATGCCACATAAGCGGCACTAACTGAAATTAACTTTGCCAAGTTAACATAAATCTGTTCAGAGCTGGGGTATGTTCTGTGCAGTATGTGCATACCCCTTCCTTTTCTGTATGGGTTGTTACTTGTGCTTCAATTTCCTAAAAAAGCTGTACCATGGGTGAATTGGTGGTTCTATAACTTATCCATAGGTGTTAATACTTGCATGCATTCTGGCATGTTTGTTGCCCTGTTTAGGATGACAGTTTTATGGCCTGCTCTGAGTGTCAGGATAGCCTCAGGCTTACTGCAACCTTGCAACAGATATGGATTTGGTGACTAAGAATGTAATAAATGAATGAAAAGCCACTCACCTAACCTATCCTTCTTCTGTATAGTATCTTTTTTGCTTAAATTTACACAGTAACCACACTGTATTCTTCAAAATCCTTGTGAAGACAAGTAACTTGCTGATCCTTCTAACGACAGATAAAACAAATGTTAATAGTATGACAAACGTTAAGTTTGTAGCTATATGAGATATTATGAAGGGAATTGCTGAATTATAAGGTTTTCAGAAACTGTGCCTATATATGTAAGAGTGTTCAGAAAATTGTAAAATAAATGGAATAAAAGGCTGTGTTGAGGGCAAATGTAAGGAAGGAGACATTGATCTTTTAATGATGCAAGTATTTTTTTTTTTAAAAAAGGATAGTAATTTGTTGAATTTGCTGAGTCTGAATTATGCTTCAGAAATGACATAAAGAGGGTTTTAAAGGAAGGATTAAATTGTCTCATGGAGTATAAGAAGAATATAAAGGAAAGGGAAGGGAAACAGACTAGAATCAGGGGAGCGGCATCAGAAGTGAGGTTTGTGAAGACGAGGGATGAATAGTTGTGACTAGTGGTCATGCAGTAAAATGAATTACGTTGGAAGATAAGAGGAGAGCAAGAAGACAGCTATGGGCAGAATTCATCCAAAGTTTATCATTAAACCATGGGGGAAAACACCAATATAGTCAGCCATGAACAGAAGCATGTACCTCATACAGGAGTATATGAAGGGATTACTGATACTGAATAAGTAATATGTGAACATGGAGAAGAAGAGATTTTTTACCAACACCAGACATTGAAAAATACAGAGCTCTGACATACATTTCCACGTTATTCCTGCATACTTAGCTAATATGTTATTAAAAAGAAGGTTCAGTTACTTTAAGGGGGTGAGTGAAGAGAAATTGCATAGTAGGGCTTGGTGAAGTAAATATGCCAATTTGAAAATGAGTGCCAAGTATTTAAATAAGTATGGTAGTGAACTATTAAAGCCTAGATTACTGGAATGCATTCATTCTTTCATTTAGTCATTCATTCATTTGTTCGTTCACTCTCCAACTATCTGCTTAATCCAATGCAGATTTGAAAGGAAAGTTGCAAGTTATTCTGGAACTTAATGGGACAAGGCACAGAAAGTCATCACAGTGTTTAAGCATAGATATCCCCCCAGTCGCTCTCCCTCAGACACAAATACACATTCACACACACACACACACACACACACACACACACACACACACACACACACACACACACACACACACACACACACACACACACAGAGTCTCAGAGTATGTAAAGTTATTGGTAATTTAGAAGAAAGGCAATTCACCTGCAAAATGTCTTTGGAATATGAAAGGAAACCAAACACCTGGTACAAATCCACATGGACACAGGAAAGAGGTGCAAACTCTACTCAGAAAGCAGTCCACACAAGTGCTGAACTTGAAAACCAAGTGCCGTGGGGTAGCAGTGCTAACTAATCTCTGTACCACTGTGCTGCCCTGTACTGAGAATATGCCTTTAAAGTTAAAAGGGGATAAAAAAAAGACCGGGTTCAAAAGGGATGGATAAATGAGATGGTCAAACAGCAGAGACATTCATATGAGGACAGAAATAATGATAATCATGGGTTAGTGATGTTTATATCCTTACTGTGAACTTAGAACATTAAGAGCTTATTGTTCTCATATAAGTAAATATACTGACATATTATAAAATGATCAGACATAATTTTCAGAACTGCTTCAAATTAAATTATTCCTGTTCCTCTGCTGAAATGGGCTTAATTCAAGTAATAAAACATTTCATTATGTAATAAATAAAAAAGCCATTAAGAGAAAGGGAGGCTTATAGCATGATGCAGATGGGAGATTAGGAGAATGTCACAGTTAGTTAAACAGAGATAGAAGCTATACTTTTTTATAAGAATTTTTTTATTACTTTAACATAGATAGAAGGTATTCTTTAAATACACACAAAAATAGAGGAGTTCTGCTCTGCTTGTGGAAAGGATAGTTACTATATTTAGTACACATTTACATCACAAATTAATTTTGTCTTTTATTCATGGTTGTTTGTGCCTAGGTAGTAATGATTTTATGGTATGCAGTTTAGATATGTCTTATGTAGTATTGTCTGATATCCCATCTGTCTTTTAGAAGGTTCATAGGTGCTTACTAGGCCAATGACCACAAAGGTCTTTTTAAGCTTAGCCATGCATCCTAAATCTCAGAGAAGTTTTGGTACCCTTGATAAACGTAAGCAGGGGCTTGGGAGATGAAACATTTACAAATAGAGGCCTGGGAAATGAAAATGAAATGTATCCAGTAGAGACAGAGGTGCCAAACCAGGGATGAATTTCCTATTCCCCATCCAGTTGTCCAAGTTTTACTTGAATTGGATTAGGGAGGAACTCTGCTTCACACAGATGGGGAGCCTGTTCTAGAGATGGGGCAGTCTCTGGGTTACATACTTGTCTCTCCAGCAGGTCCTGTTTATATCACAGGTAAGGTTTAAGTCTTTAGAATGAGTAATTCTGGTGCTGTTTGTTTTGCAGATATGCAGGGGTTCCTCAGCGTGGGGTATGGCAATGTGTTGTATGCCAGGCATATATCTCCCTTCAACAGCCTGTAGGAGACAGAATACAGGGATAGGGCCTTGAGGTGGTCTGCATAGGACATGTTACTTACACCCTGTATTCTTTTAGTGAGGAACCTCTTTGGATGCTCCAGTTGTTGGCTATACCTGGTTAGGTACATACCAAAGGGGGCATTGTACTCAGTGATAAGTCTGATGAATTACTTCCTTGGACCTAGATGCCATACCTTTGTTTATAAGTTGCATAACATAAAATGATTTTCTCAATACTGTAGACACATGATGGTCAAGGGCTAGATTACTGTCTATGTGTGTCCCCAGGTTCCTGACTACTTGGTCAAGACTTAGGGGTGCGTTGTCAATATGATAGTTACCAGGGGGGAATGACTTCCCAGGGGATACTATTGTGCATTTCTTGGTATTTAATTTTAGTTTATGGCTCTGATATGAGTTATTTGTCTGTGTCAGCCCTTTCTGGAGAAAATTTGTGTCAGTGGGGATTCTATAACTGCTCCTAATTTGTAACCATCTGCAAATTTAGACAGCCAGTGGCTCTTGACATTGGCCTTGACTTTAGAGAAGTAAATGCCAAAAGGGAGTGCTATAAGGACTGATCCCTGAGGGACTCCTCTTGTGACTGGCCTCTTCGTAAAAGTGGACAACCCAGTTCTAACTTCATGGATCATGTGTATGAGCCAACTGCCCCTCCACCAGTTGACATAAGGTTTATACCTAACATCGTGAGTCTGTTAACAATGGCTGAGTTGGTTTACTGTGATCTGGTGCCAACTTTACTGTGATCTGGTGCCAGCCTCACTATCCTCTGCTGCCTACAATACTTTGATCTGGTGCCTGCTTTACTGTGATCTGGTGCCATCTTTACTGTGATCTGGTGCCTGCTTTACTCTGATCTGTTGCCATCTTTACTGTGATTTGGTGCCAGCTTTACTGTGATCTGTTGCTAGCCTTACTATGCCCTGGTGCCTGCTTTACTGTGCTCTGGTGCCTGCTTTACTCTGATCTGTTGCCAACTTTACTGTGATCTGGTGCCAGCCTCACTATCCTCTGCTGCCTACGATACTTTGATCTGGTGCCTGCTTTACTGTGATCTGGTGCCATCTTTACTGTGATCTGGTGCCAACTTTACTGTGATCTGGTGCCAGCCTCACTATCCTCTGCTGCCTACGATACTTTGATCTGGTGCCTGCTTTACTGTGATGTGGTGCCATCTTTACTGTGATCTGGTGCCAACTTTACTGTGATCTGGTGCCAGCCTCACTATCCTCTGCTGCCTACAATACTTTGATTTGGTGCCTGCTTTACTGTGATGTGGTGCCATCTTTACTGTGATCTGGTGCCTGCTTTACTCTGATCTGTTGCCATCTTTACTGTGATTTGGTGCCAGCTTTACTGTGATCTGTTGCTAGCCTTACTATGCTCTGGTGCCTGCTTTACTGTGCTCTGGTGCCTGCTTTACTGTGATGTAGAGCACATTTTAATGTCTTCTGGTGCTCATATTTCTTCACTTTGGTGTCAATTAAATTGGGTTTACCTGTTGTTCATGTGACTGTGATCTGGTAGTCATTTTAATGTCTTCTGGTGCCCATGTTACTCTTTTCTGGTGTGTACATTACTGCACTCTGGTACCCATTGTATTGTGTTCCAGTGCCCACCTTACTGAGTTACAGTGTTTGTATTACTGTGTTCTGATGCCAGTGTTACTCCACTCTGGTGCCCATTTTACTGTGTTATGGTGCCCAAATTATTACCACCCAGCTTGTTTCTTTTTTATGGTGTCCATTACTGTGTTCTAGTTACCATTTTAGTATGATCTAGTACTCATGTTACTCTGTTCTGGTAATCATGTTATTTTGGGCTTGTGTCTGTTTTGCTGCAATCTGGTGCCCATGTTCTTGTAAATAATTGTTCCATTACCCTATTTTGGAATCTGCTATGGCACAGTATTAAACCCTGGAACTCCAGGGCTACAGTCCAGGAAGAATGACAAGGTAGCAGAGTGGGTATATAAAGTCAAAATACTTTCCTGGTCACTCCTTTTCCTGGTGATGAAGGAGCTCAGCTGTACTGCAAGATAAAATTGTTATGTAAATTTTGCAGCTCTCTTCCTTTTACTTGTCTCAGATAAATATTCCAGTCAAGTCTTTAATGGTGTCCCCACACAGAAATGGGAAGCTCTACCTCCCAAAGAAAGGCACGTAGGTGAATTTTCAGTTCTTCCACCTTTGACTGACCTCTAACAGCTCAGTCGACTAGATTTTAGGGCCACAGTATGCAGATCAGGTGCTCACTGAAACAGATAAACAACATTGCTATCCATTCCTGAATGCATCTTTTACTTTCTTCATTCCAGAAGCCTTAGGTGAATTATTTTTCCTTGTAAACTCTTAACTCATCTCTTCCCTTGAGTTATTCTGGTGATATATCACAGGCTAGGACTGCCTTTCTATGGTGCTATATTGCAGATTGAATCACTGAGGTACTGTTACAGAGCAAATGTATTCTTATAATCATTTATACACAGAGACACCTAGAACAATACCATCAACATCTGCCTGCCTCAAAGCTGTGCTGAATACTGCTGTATGCTGGTTAACCCTTGCCCCCTCAAGAGGCCACCCTTACTACTTATGAAGCCAGTATTTCACCAAGGAAGGTTTCCACAAAGAACTTTTTTAAACAATATTTTATTAAATATAACTTTTCTTACTCATAACATAGCATTTAATATTAACAACAAAATCAACCTAACAATACAAATTCTACACTCTAGTATTTAAAATGACTTTAGTGCGTACAATAATATTTAAGAAAGTATATGTACCAGAAACACGGCATGTAAAAATCTACTGCCAATCATTAGCGGACCGGAGTTCCGCTGTGGTGACCCCTAACCGGGAAAAGCTGAAAGACACAATGTACCAGAAACTATGAAACATACGTTTGCAGTCCAATTCAGCATCAGTATCTTTTTCTTAAGGATTTTTTATAATAGAAAAATCCTCTACTATATCTAGTCATTAATGAGTACACACACACACACACACACACACACACACACACACACACACACACACACACACACACACACACACACACACACACACACACACACATATATATATATATATTTTTTTGTCAGTGCAAAAGATAATAATTTTCCACTCATGCCTCTCTGCCATCTCAAGCACTGGGGGTCATACATACCCCCCGACTATTAAAAGAGCTAATGTATTGTTGAATAATAGGGAATGGTGATTTCTTCTTGACAGTTTATTAGGCTTCATTTTTAACAGTCATCTTCAAATTATTGAAAGAAATGTGCCAGACAATGAATGTAAAACCAAATGATGAAGAAATACTTAAAGATAAATGTTACTAATAGAAGTTACATAAAGATGAGTGTGTTAATAATGCATTTTTTGCTGGGGAACATCCTACATATTGATGTTGGGTTACTTAGGTGGCTTACAAGATTCCCTGGCAGCTAGGACAAACAGAATGTGGTTCAACTACGTGAGAGTCAGTATGAAGCAATTGATTACTTAGCCTTAAAAGCTTTGATTCACTTTTGGATCCCTGCAATAACACTGAGGATGTATGTATGTAGGTATGTCTAAATTTCAGAGGAGATGCATCAGAGATTCACTGTCCTGCAAATCAATGCTTGTAAGAACTAGAGTGCATTATGACTCTCATGCCGGACATTCTGCAGCTGTGCTACTGAGAAGTACTGAAGGTCATTCAAGCAGCAGCAAAACTGGTATTCGAGATGGGGAGACAGTTGACAGAACAGATCAGGTAAAGACACGTTTGAGACTGATAAATGGTAGATTTGTTCAAATTTTGTCTCTCAGTTCCATGTATCTGCACAGCATAACAGCCTTGCTTTTGAACTGATATAATCTTACAACGTGCTTAGTTCCACAGTGTTGGTTAAACACTGTCATCTCTAGCAACATGTCTGCCAGAAGACAATAGTTTTATATCCTAAATTAGAAATGTAGCAAGAATTAGCATGCCACACCATCTTTTACTGAATAATTTGTGATGACTGTGCTCTATGCCAGTCACACAGGCCTTGCTGCTTAGGAACATTGCTTTATTCAATGTGCCGAACTTGGAAAGCCATATGCTGTAACGCAATTTTTTGGGGATTAGAAGCTAGGTTAAAATTAAGGGGAAACTTCTACATTCCAAAATGTCAGAGTTCCCCTCTTGTCCAAGGTTGCAAAATCCAAACAAAAAATATTTCTGTAGAAACATGAACAAAAGTGGCAGATATTATTTATAGGCTATGCATTTACTTATCTACAACCAATTCAAAAATAATTTTATTTTTTTAATGATTACTTTTTCTTTACAGTTCTTGGCCAACACATTTAAACACAATGTGAAGAAAGTTGGGTAAGTGAACAGGATAAAAAGTGTAACATAGTGCTTAGTTTAAATGCATAAATGCATTAAAGTGACTGAGAGGTGAAATTTCTGATGCTTTCACTTCAGCAGTATATCAAGTGTTAAACTTTAGGCTAAGGGCATTGTCAAACAGGAGACAAGTTTTCAGAAAAAAGGAGAAAGGTGTCAGTGACATGAACAATGCTACTTTGTGGAGACTGTAGTCTGCAGCTGTGCTTTCAAGGTACTAATTTGGTTGCTAAGGAAATAAATAATAAATAAAGAGAGCAGGTGAGCTGGAGACAAGGCTGTCACATTAAAAGATCACATGACTCGGTAGGTATAGAATGAAGGGCCCCATCAAGGTTGAAGAACGAGGCTAATTTCACAGCATGAGACCCTTCAGAGAATGTAGAAATTGGGAGAGGGTGCTCAACGAGGAGGTTCATATCTCATGAGTCATAATGACACTTCCTCAATCCAAGTAATTGTCTTTGCACCATTTTCATATACATTTATTTTATTATCAAAGGTGTGCATCAGAAAACAATGCTAGGCTGTGGTACTGTTCTTTAAATCACATCCGTTAAATGCAACAAATGCCACTTAGACATAAATTGTAGTTAAAATTATAAAAATATATACAGTATTTTGAAGTGACAAGGGGACCTCCAGCAAATAGTAGTTGCAGGCCCAGTGCCTTGTTCTCTAGTGTCTAAAACTGGCTAAATGTGTTGACAGCAAATGAGAGACAGCAAGAGTTGACAAATAAATTAGTACTTTGGGGTCAGGTCAGGTCAAAGGATAATGGTTGAGTCTAGATGGCAAAAAATGGTTTAGCAGGCATATATAGCAAGCAGTGGGTCTGGGCAGTTAGGTCAGGGATGTCGCTTGTTACATAAATCAAATATAGAAGTGGGGATGAATGGCACATGCAAGGAGATAATTTTATGAAAGCCTGACAGGTAGGAAGGAGTCTTGATTCAGTGGCAGTGCTATAAAGGCAGGCACTGTAACAGATTAGTAAAGGGTAGAATTACAAATGAGGGAGGGGGAAAGAGAGCTGGGCAACCATTAGTTAATTCTGTAAAGGTATCAGCATGAGAACTAATTTCTTTAGTTAAAATGCAAGTGTAACATTCAAAGGTGAAAAAAGGAAGAGGACAGAGGTCATTGTAATCCCTAGGTATTTGGAGACCTTATTGTAAAAGGGTTTAAGGTAGGCGAGACAGCATATTTTATAGCAATAGTCCTGCTTTGATATATTCAACAGCAAGCTGCTTAACAGAGTTTTTAAGTAAGTCAATGGTATCAGGTAGGTTTATAAAGGGTCACCACTATTGCTTTAAAGACTGAATGGCAGATCGTGACATGTGATGGCCAGCATGGAAAACTTCTGGGTTCAGAGTTAATCAGTCATTCTGGCAATTCATTCAGTGGAATGCAGTACATAGTGCCAAGCTGTACAGGCTGGCTATCTAAGGGTACCTGTGGCTATCTGCATGTTCAGCCATACAAACATAGATACAAGCATACACTGTGCCTGCTAAATAGGACCAAATCATCCCTCTGCTGCTTATGTAAAGGCTGAAGGTGTTTTGGGCTACTACCTCAATTTGAGAGGAGTAGCACCTCTGTCAATTAATCATAAAATGTCTGGTGGTGGCCTGCTTAGGATGGTTAAAGTTCATTTAATTGTGTCAGTGTTAGAAGCTCCCTGGAAATGCATTAATTACCTCCTGTATCCAGATACATTAAACAGCTTGCCAGGAAAGTGATAGGAAGGCAGACTTGTGCTTTTGTTTCAGCTAGTGCATACATCTCAACTGTCCAGATGTTTGCTTCATATTTTTAGTTTGCTCCTCATAAAATTTCCATTTTCTGGCAAACCATTGAGAATTGAAGTACTGCATTAATGACACATTTGAGCTTAGGACTTTATATCCTTCAGAAAATACATGATAATGCAAAATTTGTCATCCTAGCAACTTACTAAGTTTATGAGATAAATGTCCCTGATTTTGGGCTTTTATCCCACCATTATGCTTGGCTTTGTCCAGATTTGTTGAGCTTAGAGGTAGAGAAATATGAGGTAGTGTACTATATCATCACACAAATAAAATAGACACTCAGAAGTAGGAAATCCGTCAAACATGTTTTGGTTTATTTATGCTGACATAGTAAGGTGCAGTTACATGAATATGTACACACAATGCACATATACTTTTGGTAAAATATAACGCAATTCCTTCCTTGCTACGTTTAGTCTGGGAGCACATAACATATTAGTAAAAGGTATGTATACAGTTCAGTCTTGGGAGCAGGCATTACATTACATTACACTGCATTACATTACATTACATTACATTACACTGCATTGCATTACATTACATTACACTGCATTGCATTACATTACATTACACTGCATTATATTACATTACACTGCATTGCATTACATTACATTACACTGCATTGCATTACATTACATTACATTACACTGCATTGCATTGCATTACATTACATTACATTACATTACATTACACTGCATTGCATTACATTACATTACATTACACTGCATTACATTACATTACATTACACTGCATCTGCTTGATGGCAGAAGAAGAGAATAAGGCTATTGAGTCTGCTCTTTGGTGTACCTCCCCTCCATCATTACCTTCCCTCCTTACCCTTTTGCTACCTGTCCATGAATGCCTCTGTGGACTCCATGTCTACTATCAATTCTAGTAGTCCAGTCCATGGATCTACATCCCTCTCAGTGAAAGAGTACTAAAGGCTCAAGCAGTAGTTAGTACAGCTACACTTGGTTGCAGTGAAACTACATAGAATCTGATGAATCATGATTTCAGTGTAATGTTCATTTACAGCTTTATTATATATTATTCCCTAACTGAATATTTTAAATTATGTACTGTCCTTCAGGTATGTATACATTGAATCTGTATGGGGTTTTCTCAGTAATCAGAACAATGCATGTCCTTACATTCACTGCTGCAGTATTCTTAATGATATGGGGATTCTCTGTCATGGAAGCCCGATATCCGTCCAGTCTTCCAAAGAATTCTGAATTTAAAAGGTATGCTGAATGTTACCATATTCTCTCTGCATAATGTAGGGCATAAAGGTGACATTCAGGCTTACCAAAAACAGAACTTCTTTTGTGCCAGTCTGAACATATCGTTTACACCGTTGGTTTATTTACCTGAGTCAGTTTTATGCCAGATGAACGCATTTTCATTCTCTGGTGACTTCCTATGCTTGTTTGCTGTTTTTGCAAGATAAGTGCCCCATTGGAGATTTTGTTTTTTTCTTGTTGCTTTTCTGTTTCTTGAGGTTAATGTCATCCAGGAAAGGTAAATGCCAGTGTGGGAGACAGATTCCCCATAAAGACCACCACAATAACTGTATTTTTTGCTTAGGTACTTCTCATGACCATATGTCTTGTGCTATTTCTCAGGTGTTCATTCCAAAAACCCTTCACAGTAGACTTTCTTCCCCTTCCTTTTAAAGATATTATAGAAGGAATCTCCCGCCCTGAGGGTCAGCCATTAGGGAAGAAGAAGGTGAAAAAGGTATGACTGGAATCTTCCTCTGTCCCGCCTCTGCAAGGTGTTTCTCCCAAGGTCATTACAAACCTGGAGACTTGCTCAGACATGTTGTCAGATTTCTCTGCTGTGAGCATGTTAGAGGCAGATGAGGATCTGGCTGGCAGCATGTCAATAGAGGCTTTGCAGGAATCTGTCTTGGATGTTCAGATGGAACCACAGTTGATTACTTCTGAGATCCCTAGGGGAGTTCCTCAGTTTTTAGTTCGGGAAGAAGTTCCTGCTTCAGTTCTTGACTGTCGTACTGGATCTGAGCCTTCTCAGGATGTTCCCTTAAAAAATAAACAAAAGATTAAACATGTTTCTTCTGCTTCTAGGGATCCACAAAGTGAGTGTCAGGCTTTTACTCAGGGGTTATTTTCTGCCTTAATATCCTTAAAGCCTCCTCATGGGGTTTCAGTTCTTGCTCCTACTTGGTCCTCTACTCCTCTTAAAAGGCCTAGAGACCAGGATACGTCTGAGAATGAGTCAGGTTCTGCTGGTGAATCCCTAACTTATTCTACTCAGATTCCTTCTCCTTTAGAATGTGGGTCAGAGGAGGAGGAGGAGGGGGAATCTATCAGTCCAGATGTTCCTTTTGAGGAAATTTCCTTTGGGGACACACTCTCTAGGATGGATTTTTTTATAAATGGGAGTGTGCTCAGGTCTCTGATATCCATAAGAGGTACTATGAGTTGCTGCAGTTGGACTCTCCTAAACCTGCGGCTATTCCTCCTGTCTTGGATGCTTTACTGGATGCTTTCCCCCAATGCCTCTCAAGTGCCTGATTCCCCCCCCACTCACTAGAAGTCTGATACATTTTATAGGGTTCCTGAGGATTGTTCTTTTTTATATAAATGTCCTGCTGCTGACCCCTTGGTAGTGTCTGTAGCCTTTGATAAGACATCTTGATTGCTTCCTTCGTCCAAGTTATTGCCTTCTGACAAGGACAGCAGAACTATGGACAGGCTGGGCAAAATGGTTTACACTTCTGCTACTCTAGCTTTTAGGGCTATTAATTATCAGACTCATATGTATAGGTATGTGTTGGCTCTTCTTTCTCAGGCCTGTCAACTTATTTCTGATTTTCCAGACTGAGGGTAAAACTTCTGTTCTTTCCTTGCTAGGGACTTCCTCTCAAGTAGTCCATCCTTCTGTTAAATGTAGTTATGATGAAATGGATGCCTCTTCTAGGCCTGCTATTTTGGTCAGTTATGAGGAGGTATTCTTGGCTTGGACTTCAACCACTACCTGATGATATTAAGGCTAAGTTGATGAATGCTCCTCTGGGTTCTAAAGTTTTGTTTGGGGAAGCTGATGCTGGTTTGTTTAAGTCTCTTCAGGATAAGGGTAAGGCCTTATGGGAACTTAAACATGTGTTTGTTTCTCCTGTGTCTAAATTTCAGAGAAACTACCTCAATAAGCCTGCCTTTGTTTGTAGGCAATCCCGTTCTTCTACTAAAGGTAAGAAGAGCAGCAAACAGACTCCTCCTGCTAAGGTTATTCAATTTTCAGGGACTCTGAAGCCTTCCTTTCTTGACATCCCAGGTGCTGTGTGACTATCTGTCCCTTCCCAGCCACATTTCTCTTTCTGTTCCTGTTTGGCTTCAGTTCACACAGGATTCTTGGGTTCTGTCGATCATTCGTCAAGGGTACTTCATTATGTGGAAAATCCTATCCTCCTTTTATAAGCATTCCTCAGCCTTCTCGGAAACATCTTCCCTTTTTACAGAAGTTCTTCAAGATCTCTTGTCTCAGGGTACTATTCAAAAGGTGCCTGAGTCCCAAAGGGGGAAAGGATTCTACTACCAACTGTTTCTAGTGCCCAGAAAAAAGGGCACCTGGAGATCTGGAAGGTTCGTGGTCTGCACTCTTGTGGGAGGAGAGGCTGGACTCTGCCTTTCTGAGCTGGGAATTTCTGGTTAAAGGCTTATAGTGCCTGCATATTTTAACTGTTTCTTACTGAAATTGGTACACCTTGTTTGCTGTAGCATAGACTAGATCCAGGCCTGCTGAATCTAGCTTTGTTTGTATGCTTGTTGTTTGTTTGCTTGTTATTTCCCTGAAATGCTAATTCCACCTAAAACGCGGCTTTTCAGTGCTTCTGCGGATCCCTAGTGATATCTGCATTGCTTACTGTACTTATTCCCTTGTTTCACTTGAAAGAAAGTTACTGTTTGTCATTTTTGCATTTAAGTTACCTGTAACACATTGCATTTAAGTTATCTGGCACTTGCCCACTAAAGCAATTATATAAGTCAGCACTAAAAAATTAAAAGCACTACACCCTCACAAACTCCCCTTGAGTACCTTGTTTCTCATTAGTGCTTTTTTTTCAATTATAAAGGAATTCCCAATACTATTCTAGCATGTCCTAAGGTCAGTTGTCAATCTCCTCTCTGGTCCAGCTAGTGAATTTGGGAATTTTGAGGCAATGTTACAACTGCCTCATGTATTTAGACAACCCTCTCCTCCTCCCAACAAATTCCAACACATGTGAGAGATGCAACCATATAGCCATACTGGAGGCTAAGCTCTCTCAACTCAGTACTGGCGTAACCAGTCAGGAGGAGAAGGAAACCACACTCACTACAATTCCAGTCTCACATAGACCTACCATGACAGCAAACCAAACACATAAACACACAAAAACATACTCGGAGGCTCTAAATAAAAATCTTCCTAAGCAGCAGAGACCTCCAAAGCAGACACCCAAGCAACCGCTACCCCAAAACAAAATACGTACAACACATAGCTCACAAAGCCAGTGTGCCAAACAGTTACAGCCCTTAAGGCTAAACAATACACCTGATACACTTGTAATAGGTGACTCTATCGTCAGGCAGACTGACGTCCCGCTCACCAGGCTGAACAAGGAGAAGGTCATGGTGAGCTGCCTGTCGGGCGCTAGGATCCGCCACATAACACAAGCACTCAGGTCACTCCAAGGCAAGTACAAATATGACTCAGTCATTGTCCATGCTGGTGTGAATGACCTGAGATGTACCTCCCTGGACTACATGAAAAGAGACATAGAGGAGCTCTCTGATCATGTAGCCCAGGCCGGTATGACCCTGACCTTGAGTAGCATCTTACCCTCACCAAGAATGATGCCACAGTATGAAGACAAGATGATCAATTTCAACAATTGGTTTAAGTATTGGTGTCATTCAAAGGGGATCCAATGCCTGTCAGCCTGGGATGACATGCTCGACAAGCCACGATGCTTCGCTAGGGACGGCTTGCACCTGTCACCCTGGGCTTTGGATATTGGCAAAGGCTCTTGCTACCCCCATAGTGCCTTTTTTAGGCAAGGCTGAAAAGACAAACCCACCTCCATAGGTATCACAAGGGATAAGAAACTAAGAGTAATGCTACTCAACGCCAGAAGTCTAAACCTCAAGATGCATGCACTCGAAACTCTCCTTAGCATGGAGAACATCGATATCTGTGCAGTAACAGAAACCTGGTTCAAGGCTCTCGAGAGCTCCCCAGCACTACCAGGTTATACCTCATACCATGCTTTTGGCCCCAAAACTTGGACCGAACCACAAAAGGAGGGGGAGTATCAATATTCGTCAAAGATACCCACACCTCCAGGTTGGTGGCACAGCTCGAAGCATCAGAGACTATCCATGTGCAACTAACAGTGGGTAAAACTGCCTTCCAGTTTATAGCCTGCTACAGACCACCCTCCCAAACCCAGGAACCCCACTCGGCCTTCCTGAGAACACTGGAAAATATGAAGGTCTCTCCAAACACCATTATATTGGGCGACTTCAACTACCCAAACATAGACTGGGAGCATTACTCTAGCTCCAACACCCTAGCCCAAAGGTTCCTAGAATTTATAAACTCAAATGCTATGGAACAACTTGTTACCACTCCCACAAGAGGGGAAAACATACTGGACCTGATCATCACCAACATGGGAACTCTATGCTCCAGACCAGAAGTGTATCCCTCATTGGTAAGATCAGACCATAAACTAATCTCACTGGATATTCACATCCCGACTCCACCCCCTGCCCTGAAAACCACAGTGAAAAACTTCTCTAATGCAAATTTCACACTCCTCAAAACTGAGGGTGAATCCTTCAAAGCCCCCGGGCCTGTGAAAAATACGGCCCAAACCGCAGAATCCTTTATAAACGCATTCTATGAACACCTTCAGTAATGCATGGATCATGCAATCCCAAATAAAACCAAGTCCCAATCCTCCAAAGGCAGACGTCCTGTCTGGTGGACCCCAGCCATAAACAAACTATGCAATAGAAGGAGGAAGCTACTACATGATAGAGCAAAATCCCAAAAAGGGAAGGCATCTCTGATCAGTATTAGCAAAAAACTATGGGCACTCATAAAATCGTCTAAGGCCAGCTTTGAGAGAAAAATTGCACAGGACACTAAGGATAATCACAAGGCTTTCTTTAGTTATGTTAGGAACCTGGGTGGGAATTCCCAGATATGCTCAGAATTAGTCCAAAATGACAAAAAATACATCGAACCCACAGACATTGCCAACATCCTAGCTGACAGGTTCAGCGCAAACTTCTCCCCCCCCCTCCCCACCAAAAGGGCAAATAACTATTCCAGCAGAGTGCTGCCCCCCCGACATCTCAGATGTTCAGGTAAGAGCTGCCCTCTCCAAAGCAAAAAACACAGCATCAATGGGACCAGACGGTGTCCCGGGCTGCGTCCTACATGAACTCCAAGAAGAGCTAAACCCAAACATAAAACTACTGTTCAATATCAGCCTTACTACAGGATATGTACCCAAAGAGTGGTGTACAGCAACAGTGGTCCCTCTCCACAAAGGTGGTGCCTCAATGGATCCTGGAAACTATCGCCCCATAAGCCTGACTAGCTTGGTCTGCAAAGCTATGGAAAGGATCATCATGGACCTCATAAATAAAGATATTGGGGACCTACAGACACTGGATCCTACCCAGTTTGGCTTTGTTAAGGGCAGATCCTGCCTCTTAAACCTGGTTGATTTCTTTGAAACAGTCACTAAGGCCATTGACGAGGGGAAGGTGGTCCACACAGCCTACCTGGACCTCGCAAAAGCCTTCGATACAATACCCCACTCGGGCATTATAGATAAGCTCACCAGCTTAAATATAAACCCCTATGTCATTAGATGGGTTGCAAACTGGCTCAAGGACAGAACCCACATGGTTAGAATTGCTGGAGCCATGTCAGACTCCAAACCAGTTACAAGTGGCATCCCACAAGGTTCAGTCCTGGGACCTCTCTTGTTCGGTATATATTTCTCGGAGGTACAGGCCAACATGGAAGGACTGTGGCTGACCAAGTTTGCAGATGACTGCAAACTGGATGCCATAATCGACACTCCAGCCGACACAAGCATCCTCCAAAAGGGCCTCAAAGAAACAGACAACTGGTGCCAGAGCCATGGCCTCAAGCTAAACGCCAAAAAGTGTATAGTCATCCCCTTTGGCAAAAACAAAGTGCCCACAAATTACCACATAAGTGGTAATCCATTAAGTACAGAAGAAGTAATTAGGGACCTGGGGACCCAAGTTGATAGCAATCTCTCATTTGACAACCACGTGGCCAAAGTGGTTAGAAAAACATTTTATATAGCCCACCTAATCATGAAGGGATTCACATCTAGATCAGGGGAGGTCATCGTGCCTCTTTACTCATCCCTCATCAGGCCCATAATTGAGTACAATGCCCCTTTTGGGATGTACCTTACCAGACACCTGCAGCAACTGGAAAGACCCCAAAAGTACCAAACCAAGAGGATCAAAGGGCTCAAACAGATGCCATATGCTGCCCGGTTAAAGAAACTCCAGCTCTACTCAGTGGCATACCGCCTGCTCAGAGGCGAAATGTGCCTGACGTATAAAGCCATGTCCAACCCGGAATTAATGGACATGCTGCACCTCAGAAAATCCAAATCCCATCGAGCTACACGCTTGAGAGAGTTGAACCTCAGCACTGAAATAAATAGGACATGCTGGAGGGACAGATTCATAACCCAGAGGCTCCCTTCACTCTGGAATAAAATCCCAGTCCAGGTTAGGCAGAGTCCCTCACTGACTCTCTTCAAGAGGAATCTTGATGAGTGGATGGGAGATCGTAGGTTTACCCCGGGTATCACTTCTGTGTCACTGTTAGACAGAGGCACAGTATACTAACCTCAAAAAAGGGCATAGCAAAATTATTTTAAAATGGGTGGCGAAAGCCAAACACACTCTGGCTAGGCTTATAAATGCCCTAGGGCAGATAGCCTAGTATGAACCTATGAACCTATGAATCTATTCTAGACCGCTGTCATCTAAACACTTTTCTAAAGGTATTTTCCTTTTGGATATTGTCCTTCAGATTCTGTTTCCTGTCTGGCTCCCTCAGGCCTATATGGTGTCTCTGGATCTCAAGGATGCTTTTCTCCATATTCCGATCCATCTTCTTTTCAGGATGCTTTTGTGTTTTTCTGTTGCTTCCTGGCATATTCAGTTCTCTGCTTTGCCCTTTGGCCTTTCTACTGCCCTGAGGGTGTTCATCAAATGCCTCGCTCCTGCGATTGCCTTTTGCAGACTTCAAAGGATCCAAATATTTCTTTACTTGGACGACCTGTTGATTCAGGTGTCCTCTCCAGAGAACCTTTTGCAAAATCTTAATTTTACCATATCCCTTCTTCATATCCTGAGGTTCACCATAAATTTCAAAAAGTCATCTCTGACTCCTTCTCAGGATTATGTTTTTCTGGATTGAAGGATTCAGACAGTGCCAATGCTTGCATCCCTGTCCCCTCCAAAGGCCTTAGTTCTCATTTCTTTCTTTCACACTCTTCTTACTCTGGCTTCATTACCACCAGGGTGTTTCTGAGAGTTCTGGGTTTCATGGCATCCACCATTCTGATCCTCCCTCTGGCAAAAGTACATATGAGAAAGTTTCAGTGGTTTCTGAAGTCAGTGTGGCTTCAACATGCTCATCCTCTAGAATTTGTAGTTCCTCTTCTTCCTTGCCTCAGACAGGAACTTCTCTGGTGGATTCAGCAGTTGTCTCTGAATCCAGGGATCCCTTTTCATAACCCTCTTTCCTCTCAAGAATTGTTCACGGATGCCTCAGACATGGGATGGGAGGTGACTTTTGGCTCCCTAAAGGTACAGGGGCTGTGGTCACCTCATCAGCAGAAGGAGCATATCAATGTCAAAGAGATGAGAGCGCTTCTGATGGCTCTTCAGGCCTTTCAGTCTCTCCTTTATCCAGGGCCTCTCCAGGTATTCACAGATAATACCACAGTGATGTGGTATATATCAACAAGCAGGGATGGATGAGATCTTATCTTCTTTGCCGGTTGGCACTTTCGGTATGGGATCTTGCTGTCAATTGTCAAGGGACAGTTCAGGCAGTTTATATCTCCTCAGGTCAGAATATTGTGAAAGATACTCTGAGCAGGTCCTTAACTCAGTCCAGTGAATGGATGCTTCACAGGGATGCATTTCTTGACATTATCCATCAGTGGGGTACTCCTCAGGTGGATCTTTTGCCTCCCCTCTGGACAGACAACTTCCTCTGTTTTGTGCCAGAGTCCTAGGTCCTCTAGTATGGAAGGTGGATGCCCTGTCCTTCTCTTGGAAGGGGATGTTTCTTTATGCATTCCCTCCCCTTCCTCTCATTCTGAAAGTCCTGTTCAAAATTCAACAGAATGCTCCCAAAATCTTGTTGGTGACTCCCTTTTGGCTTCTGAGAGTTCTGGTTTTCATGACATCCACCATTCTGATCCTCCCTCTGGCAAAAGTGCACTTGTTCCCTTTTCTTCTGCATCTAGCCAGGGGCAATCATAACAAGTTACCTCACAGGGTGGATCTAATCACACAAGACAGGGGATCTCTTATCCATCCCCTCCTATCCATGCTTCAACTGACACTGTGGGTGAAAGGATTTTGATTCCTCATAGACATCCTTTTTATAAGGACATGCTCCAAGTCCTGCAGGAGGCCAGGAAACCTATGACTAGGAAATCCTACTTATCTAAATGGAAGAGGTTTTCTTTTGGTGTCTCTATCATAACCTGGACCCGCTTACTGTGGAGGCTGCTTTGGTTCTCTTTTGTTTGTGTGAATAGCTCAATGCTGGTTTGGCCTATTCTTCTAAGGCCCACCTACCAGCTATTTCTGCTTGTCTGACTTTTTCTCCTCCTTTTGCTCCTAGATTTGAGGTGGAATAATTTCTTCAAGGTGTCCTTAATATTAGATCTTACAGGAAGCCTGTTCTTCCTCTCTGGGGTCTTAATTTTGTTTTGGAGAAGTTAACTCAGGATCCTTTTCAACCTGCTGCTATAGCTTCCTTGCAACATTGTTCTAGGAAGACAATTCTTTTGTTAGCGCTTACTTCTGCCAAATGAGTGTTGGAGTTGTAGGCCCTTATGGCTTGTCCTCCTTTTTTGATTTTTCATGAGGACAGAGTGTCCTTGCGCACTAACCCTTCTTTTATGCCGAAGGTGTTAATGAGCTATTACTTAATCAGTCTATTAATCTACCTGTTTTAACCCTCTCTGCAAACTGACAATGAGAGGGTGCTGCATACTTGGACATGCACAGGCAACTTAGAATTTATTTGAATATGACCAAGACTATCAGAAAATCCGATCAGTTATTTGTTTCTTTGCATCTTAGATCTTGGGGGCTTGCTGTATCCAAGCAAACTATTTCTTCTTGGATTTCTAAGGCTATTTCATTTTGTTACACTTTTCGTGGGAAGGGCATTCCTTTTTCAATTAAGGCTCATTCTACTAGAGCTGTGGCTTCTTCTGGTGCTTTTTTCATAGGGTTAGATACTAATTCTATTCTTGAAGCAGATGCCTGGACTTCTGTGCAAACCTTTACCAAGCACTGCAAGTTGGATGGTATCTCTAGAGCTAGGGCTGATTTTGCTAGTTCAATTCTTCATGGTTTTTAGGGGACTCTTTTGCCCTTTTCTCCCCCCAAGTTTCATCTTGTGCTTTGGCACTGTCCCATATTGTTAAGAGTACTGCAGCAGCAAATGTAAGGACATAGTACAGTTGTATAAAATCGTACCATAATGGTAGATGTCCTTGCCTTCATTGCTGCAGTATTTGCTCCCTTCCTCCATCCCCCAAGTTCTTTACCTTCCTGGATGTACATGTTGCCTCTTGGGTTCCTTGGACTGGTGTTCCTCCTGGGGCAATCAGTTCTGTTTTTGGTAAGCCTGAACGTCACCTTTATGCCCTGCATTATGCAGGAAGCATATAGTGACATTCAACATACCTTTTAAATTCAGAAGCCTTTGGAAGACTGGCCAGATGTCAGGCTTCTGCGGCAGAGAATCCCACATTGTTAAGAATACTGCAGCAGTGAAGGTAAGGACATCTACCATTATGATAAGATTTTACACAACTGTACTTTCTTTAAATCATCAGAGCCTTCGTGGCCCTATAGCTATCATCCTATCTTTTGGGATGTGTGTTACTTTTCATTTTATGTGCTTGAATTAAACTAGCAAGAGAAAAGGCATGATTTTTTTTACACATTTGAAAAATCAGTGAACATTTACTGTGGGGAGGTGCACACTGCAAATTCCATAAATATTACTTCAGCACTATTTGTTCTCCACAACAGCATGAGCACACACATGGATGGATGGATGGCCAGGACAGATATGTTGAACTGTGAATTGAACTAAAGGCTAAAGTAATACATATAAATGGAGCCATAATAACAATATGATGTTTGCTTCCTAATTTTAAGACATAAATTTGTCCTCCACTTGTAGATAAGCATCAGAAATAAATGGACAGGTATGTATTATTTCTGCTGCACTGTTTCCTGCATTTATGCAGGTATGTACTCCTGTTAGCATACACATTATCCATGTCCCTCACTTTTCCTTAAAAACTGCTTTATTAATTTTGATATTTTGATAACAGACTGAATGATTTGATTGTACAAATGTTTTCAAATTAATGATTTCTAGAAACTTTTTAGTTTAGCTTTATGTCACAAAATTATGTGAATGTTGATTTGTTTGATGTTATTATGTAGCTTCTGTATAAACCTATTTGAATGTTATTGTCAAGTGAAAATAATTATTGTGTCTCCTTTGTTATGTTCCAAAGAGAAATGAGCCCCTGCAAGTATGGTAGCTGCACAGCTCCAAAAGTCCTTCAGCAAAACAAAAATCCAGAGCTAGCAAACTGTGACATAAAGGTTTAATGGTATAAAAGTAGAGAGAACAAGACAAGCATTGTTGTCTTGCTCTCCTACTTTTATACCATTAAACCTTTATGTCAGAGTTTGCTGGCTCTGGATTTTTGTTCTCTTTTGTTATGTTCTATATAATGCAGTGCTTTTTTTTCTTTTAAAAATTTGACTTCCCACACTGGAATGCTACTTAAGATTTGGTATTGTTTGAGTAAATGTAGCTGCTTGGAAAGGGACGTGTTATGATGTTAAAGCAGTATTAACATTTCAAAGATTTGACTGGGGAGAAGCCAGGACCTATTTTATGATACAGCTAGGACTTTTAGAGATCGGGTTTCCTGGTATGATGATGATGATGTGATAAAAATGAGGGTAAAATGGTAGTGTTTTAACTGTTTTTGTCCCTTGATATAAAATGGAGTGTCCTTTACAACTCTTGCTGCAAAGGGTTTTCTAGTTTACATGGCAAGGATACTATTGAGCTATGGTAATGCATAGATAATTTGGGATGATCCTTATTGGTAAACTGAATTACAAGGCTGCTAGAAATATTTGGAAAGAGTAACAATGTGATGGCATGATAGTGATTCCACATGCAGTAGATGCCATTTGACTTGAGTTGGGGAATGTGCGATTATTGGACTGTGTCCCCCCTGGGGATCTCACCCCCTTGTATAGCTGTGCTGTAGGGCTGTAGTCCTACTGCACCTATCCTGTTGGGGATGCTCTACTTTGGCTTTTAGTAGAAGAGCAGTATATGAATTCATGGATGGTTGGGCTTGATGGTTATGTGAATTTTGGATAGCCTAGTACACATCTATGAACCAATGAACCTAAAATAAGTGATCAGTCTGGTTTCCCTAGTGGTGAAGTAGGTTTTCTTTCTGAAGGCATGATAAAGTGGCATAGGCTGCATTCAGTACAATGTTAAGGAATTTGAATTTAGTAATGTCTTAGTTTTAGTTTTGGGCAGCCATGGTGGTGCAGCGGTTAGCGTTGCCACATCACAGCAAGAGGTTCTCCAGTTTGATCCTCGGCTGGGGTGCCTTCTGTGCAGAGTCTGCATGTCCTCCCTGTGGTCACATGGGTTTCCTCCGGGTGCTCCGGTTTCCTCCCACATCCCAAAGACATGCTGTAGGTGGATTGGACACTCTAAATTGGCCCTAGGCATGAGTGTGTACGTGTGTTTGCCTTCTGTGGAAGGTTGGGTGCCGGGCTGGCAACTTGACACCGTAAAACTCCACTGCAATCATGAGCGGACAGGTGATCCGCTGTGGTGACCCCTAACTGGGAAAAGCTGAAAGAAGAAGACTGTCTTAGTTTTAGTTTCCCATGGCTAAGTTGCTCTGTAGTTATATCACGAGGTTTAAAATTGTTTCAGAATCAACCTTGTCTTCTAACTTTGCTTACTGAGGGGTTCCCGTATATCAGTATTTGTAGATAGTATGTTTTCCTCTCCTAGTAACAAGTTTTTGATATAGTTCCAAGTTTTGGATGAAGAATATATTAGGATACTACATGGTGATATAATAGGGATTGTTTTTATATTATATCTTTATTGCAATGATGCAGCCAGAAGCCTGTTTTGAAAAATTTCTGTTACAGGTGAATGCTTCAAACTGACTGGGCAGAAGAAATTTGAAAGCAGTAATCGAGTTGTCATATAAGTAATGGTCTTATGGACTTCATTGGTTAGCTGGGTATTAGAAGTAATAGTTGGTATTGCTCAATATTACAGCTCTTCCTCCTTTTTCTTTATTGTTAATCTACATGACTTGATGTTCAATAATTCTTAAAATGTAATACATAAGAAATGTAAGGTGCATGTTTGATACTTGATCTAAAAACAGAGAAGACAGTTTTGATTTTCATAGTATACAAAACAAAAGCTGTAACAGGTGCAGAAGTGTTGAGAATTAGAACATTAGGCATGGGACAATCTTGTAAAGATTTTTAATTTGCCAGGTGTAAGTTTTGAGATGTATCTGTAGGAGGCAGTTTTTATGTAAGCAAAATCAATTGACAAACCTGATTGCACTGATGTATCCAGTTACAGTAGTGTTAAGTAAAGCAACATTTAGAATTTCAGCAAGACTGCACCAATCAGGAGGTGTTTTATATTTGTTACTGCCTAAGATTTAATTTACTATAGCCTTTAATTGCACATGCATTTATTTTATCTTGTTATAAAGATATGAATAACATGAGCTCTTACATAAAACAAACTACAAAGAAAAAGCCAGAAATGGCAGAAACTGTTTTTCTTATATAGGCGATTGTGAATGGTCATGAGAACTGTACCTTAACCCCCAGTATCTCAAAAATTAAATTGTGTTGATCTGTTTTGTGAATCTCTTTGAAAAGCTTGACTCTTTATGTTCAGCGTCGTCCTCAGATTCAGAGATAATGTATTACTGAGGGGTGGGTTGCAAAATGTCATCCTTAAAAAAAAAATAAATAAATAAATAAATAAAAAAATAAATAATAATAATAAAAAAAATAACATCAATAGTAACAAGACTGCTACAGCCCCTGTACAGAAGCTGCAAAAGCTGAAGAACATCAGATAAAAAGATTATTGGAGATGGACAATGAACAAATGCTTGAATTAACATCAATAAAATTTGAATTATGCAATACATAGTGATTAATATTAAGCATGCATACTGACTGGACACCTAGTCAGTGTGCACACTGTAAATTGAGCACACCCAATAGAAGGAAGTCTGACCACTTAAGAATTGTTGAGTGGCCAGACCTCCTATTGGGATATGCAAATTAAAGCAGTCTATATATATGTTATGAGAGACAGAGCAACATATTAGAAAAATCAAGACATTCTGCAGAACTCTGGAAAATGAAAAGTATTGCTACCTATACTAAGACTGATCATACTGCGGTTAACCTTACCTCTCAAATGTCCAGACTTTAGCAGAATGTCCCTCATTTTCCTTTTATTTTTGCCCTGTCCCTCAAAAACTTTTAATTTTCTGAAACACAGAAGCAAACTGGTAGAGGAATGCTGTGTTCTCTGGCACCTCCCTTGCATTTAACTTGTACAGATGTACTGATGTACTGTGCAAGCATTGGGTTGTACGTACCATACGTAGGGCACATCAGTAAACAGTAAAGAAGGTGGAAGAACACCAAAGTGCTATTATACAAAGACACTATTTAAGAATTTAAGAAAGGTAAGCAATGTCTTTCTTAAATACTGCCACTGTACAATAGCAATAATGCACTCCTAGATGTAGTTATCACAGAATTTACACAAGCTTGGCTTTGTTTGATCAGTCTGGTTTCACCCTTGTGATCAAACCAAACCATTCGGGGGTTAATCCTTTGATACCCCCACCCAGTTGTGGGTTATTGCTAAAATATGCTAAGGTTGTGTTCATGCTGACATGCATAAATATACAATGTGTTTCTTAATAAGCAGCTGAGACAAATACGTACACTGCGTTACATCTGCTTGATGGCAGAAGGAAACAGTAAGCATGTATCATCTATTCATTAGTTGAATTCAGGATTTACCTCCCCTGTCTGATGCCTTCTTAAATACTTCTATGGTGTCTTTTTCCACTGTTCCCTTCCACAGCAAAAACACAGGTACAGAGCTCTTTCCTTGTAGAAACATTTTTATAGATACAGATTGCAGTTAATCCCGACAATCTGCTGCTTGTCCTCCCTCTTTCCTCGGTATGTCCTTCCTGTTAAAAATTACCATTTCCTATTTCCCTAACATAATAATGGATACCAATATCATGTCCCTCCATATGTTCTGGTCTGTGTTGAAAAGACCTCTTGCTTGTTTAGTTTCTGCTGATTGCCTTTGCCCTCCTTTCCAATCACAAGTGGAGTCCCTCAGGGATCAGTCCTTAGACCGCTCCTTTTTGACATTTACTTCTCAGAAGTCAAGGCCAATGTCAGTGGTCTCTGACTGACTAAATTTGCAAATGATTGCAAATTAGGAGCTGTCTTTGAATCTCACACTGACACTAATGTTCTCCAGGAGGGACTGACACAGACAAACAACTGGTGCCAGAGTCATGGACTAAAACTAAATGCCAAGAAATGCATAATAGTATCCTTTGAGAAGTCATCCATCCCTGGTAACTATCATATAGACAACACACCACTTAGAGATGACCCAGTAGTCAGGGACTTAGGGATACACATAGATAGTAATCTAGCCATTGATCATCACGTGTCTGCAGTGGAGAGGAAATCATTCTATGTTGCACAACTTATAAACAAAGGTATGGCATCTAAGTCCAAAGAAGTCATTGTTCCACTGTATTTGGCATTCATCAGATCTATCATTGAGTACAATGCCCCCTTTGATATGTACCTAACCAGGCATATCCAACAACTGGAACGTTCACCGAGGTTCCTCACTAAAAGAATACAGGGCGTAAGTAATATGTCCTATGCAGATCGCCTCAAGACCCTATCCCTGTATTCTGTCTCCTACAGGCTTTTGAGGGGAAATTTATGTCTGGCATACAGGGCATTGTCAGATCCCACTCTGATGGACCTCCTGCATATCCACAAAACAAACAGTATCAGAATTGTCCATTCTAAAGACTTAAACCTTGCCTGTGATATAAATAGGACTTGCTGGAGAGATAGGTATGTAGCCCAGAGACTACCCCATCTATGGAACAGGCTCCCTATCCATGTGAAGCAGAGTTCCTCCCTAATCCAATTCAAGTACAATTTGGACAATTGGATGGGAAACCGGAAATTAATCCCTGGTTTGGCACCTATGTCTCTGATGAAAACAGGTAACCTGTAAATGGTTCATCTTCCAGGCCCATGCTTACTGTTATCAAGAGTATAAGAACTTATCAGGGATTTGAGATACATGGTTAGGCTTCAAAAGGCCTTTGTGGTCATTAACCTAGTAAACACCTATGAACCTATGAACCTTTATGGTGACTTTCCTCTGGACATCGTCTCATAGCCTGATGTCCTCCTTTTATGGTTTCCAGAAATGCACACATTAATATCTGTTTCGTCAGAGTATGGCTTGGAAAAACAGGGGTACTACATCCTCACTTATGGCGTCTGCTCCTCCTGAGGAGACATCTTCACATTCTGTTGGTTGCTGCCACTGCCTTATCATCTTGCTCCTGATGGTCCATTCCAAGTGTGATAAACACATCCAGATCCTTTTCCTGCTCTGTTGCCATCAGTTCCACTCCACACCAGCTCAAACATCATATCAGGATTACTGCGGTCTAGGGTCAGTACTTGGCACTTCCATGGAATGAACCACAACCAACACCTTTCGGCTTACTTGGTCAGTCTTTCTGAATCTTTCCCCCACAATCCTTCAGTGCTGCACCTAAATCTGTGGTATCAAAGAAGAGGATGATGCCTGTTCTCTTTTCCCTCAGATAGCTCTGAATTAGTCACTGAAGAGTGCTGAATTCTGGACTGATACCTGCAGTACTTAATCTGTCACTTTTCCTTATTCCTAATATTGTTTCTGATACTACAAACATTTTTGTCTTACCATTCAACTATGCAGCAGTCAGAATCCTTAGGCTTGATCCCAGTGTCACTAACTCCAGCTTTCTAGCAGCCATCTGTATGGAATAAGTCGAAAGTGGTACTGAAATCCACATAGACAAATATATGAGATTCATTTATCTTACAATATTATGAAAAGCATGTATTTTACTCAGGAGTAACAAATGAAACGAAGCAGATTGACAAAAAAAGTAAAGAATATTTAAGAGTGAAAAAGGAAAGTAAACACTTTACCAAAAAGAGTACAGGAAATGAAGGAGTGGGAATGTGCATATGTAGTAGTAAGCTCTCCCAAATACTCCTTTATTAAAATGTACGGCATGGTATGCAGTTCTATGAACAGACTGTCTGATGAAAAAATGAATTGAATGGAGAAGGAGAGGACAGGAAAAACAAGGATGGAAAATGAAAAAATGGGATAAGCAAATATGTCTCACGGATTAAGAGATCCTTTTAAGAAGCACGGCTTAATGATAATACGGACCCTTTTTCAATTGCAAAGACGAAGAAGGAAGGAAGGAAGGAAAGACAGACAGACTGAATTTTAAACAAAGAATCATGGAAAGAAAGGATCTGAAGGGAACCACTAACAGTGTTAACCAGTCAGTTCATAGCAAAGAACTTTCGGGTGCCATTACTAGAGCAGCAAACTGGGACTAAATAGAGTAATTGTCCTAGCAAAGTGAACAGAAGTGCAAATGTTCTTCTACATTAAAAAGGAGAAGAGACAAAGTAACAGAAGCTCTGCAAGCATACCTCTCAACTGTACAGGTTTTCGCAGAATGTCCAGATTTTTGCCTCATATTTTTGGTGAGTTCCTCCTAAAATCTGTCCCTTTCTGGCAAATAACTGAGGATTGAGGTAATTAAATAATGACAAACATTTGAGTTTAAGACTCCACATCCTTCAGAAAATTCATGCTAATACAAAACCTATTATTCTATCAACTTTCTAAGTTTGTAAGGGCAATATTTAAAGTCTATCCCTATTTGTCCCCCCATCATTTTAGGCTTTGTCCAGATTTTTTGCTCTAAGAGGTTGAGAAGTATGCTGCAAGGTCAACATTTGCCAGGGCATAATGACATCGAATCAGATGTCTTGTTTATATCAGAGCTGGATTCCTGAAGTTTCATTACTAATTGTAATGATATTCTGGGGAAAAGAAGGAGAAAACAGAGGTTGTTTGCCAGCCCTAGGAGTGTAGTAGGATAAAGCCCTGAATATGACCTATGACTCAGGTGACCCAAATTCGATTAGTATGGACATTTGCTGGTGCTGCCATGCTCATCATGATGGGGGTATATGCCATGAGGCCCCATAATAACCCTTAAAGGAGAGGTGACACACAAACCTGCAACCCAGTGGAGATATGGCTCAGCAAGCCACATCATGGTTACCTTTAGCTTGGGTGCATAGAAGAAAAACTAGTGACAAAGGCCACAATCCCCAGTCAGAAGAGATGTAAGAGTACTGATCCCTTAGCTGAAAGAAAGCCTTCATGGTTGACTGTATAATGATACCTGTGACTGACTCTTGTCCAAAGAATGAACAGGCTGAATGGGAAACAGGACAGCTGATGTTCAGCAGCTGGTGACGAGAAAAAGCACATATAAAAAATGAAAATGCACAAACAGAAAAAAAAGAATAGCAGAGGTCTAATGAACTTTAACTTAATCTTAATTTAATTAATTATTTTTTTAAATAAGGATTGGGAAGGGAAATGCTGAAAAAAGACATGTAATGCTGCTGAGTTGTGGCTGTAAGCTGTTGGCCTGAATATTGTATATTGTAGGCAAGATAAATAAAATAATGGAGGCCACAATACAGTTCTACTGAAGCTACTATCACTCCAGGATGTTCTTCTGAAAAATCCTGTCCCACTCTCTGCCACAGGCCGAAGGCTAGTTGTAGGCACACTTGGAGTTCGAAAGAACACGCTTTTGAGAAAATCTGTATTTGTGTGTGTGTGCCTGCCTATAAATACATTTATATTGTCAAAGTATCAAAGACTGATGCTTTCATTTAAAAAAAATGACTTTTTGAAAAACATAAATACCAAAAACAAGAAACATTTCAAAAAGAAAACAGCTTCCTTTTGCAATGTTCTAAACAAAACCCTACCACTACATTCAGCCCAAATTTTCTAAATAGTGGTAGATTTATGGAAAGTTTTTTTTGTAAAATAAGGAGGAGGCTTAGGGTTAGGGCCTTAGCACACACATTAGCTTTGTCCTCCTGCAACACATTATTAATGTGTGTTAACTGTAACTCTCATCCTGACCCTTACCTTACAAAATCTCTTTCCATATGACAACCAGTTGACAAGACACTCTGACATACACTACATGCATAAACACACAATTACAATACTAAATACATCCCTTCCTTAGCCCTAGTTGTAACCCAAACCCTAATAATTTGCTTATGCTCCAAACTCATCACAAACACAAAAAAAAAACCACTACACTAAGTCAATCTCTTACCTTAGCCCTTGCTCTGACCCTAAGCTGCAAATACTTTCACACACTCCCAATCTCAATGCCAAAAGTTACAGTATATCTCAAACTTTTAAAGATCGCCACATTTGACCAAATTATCACACACCATAAAAAACATATGCATAACTCAAAATAACCCTTTTTAAATCAACATTTCTTAACTTTGACACCAACCATTCAACCAAATTGCCATTTGACAAACTGACAGTCGACAAAGCATTTAGGATTAATATATATATATATATATATCTATATCTATATATATATATATATATATATATATATATATATATATATATATATATACAAATTATGCACAGATGTGACTGCCAGTATGCCAGTCTTATGAGCAAATTTATATTTATCCTATCCGGGTATATATATATATATATATATATATATTATATATACAAATTATGCACAGATGTGACTGCCAGTATGCCAGTCTTATGAGCACATTTATATTTATCCTATCCGGGTAGGGAGGTGAGGATATATTTATGACAGCCAGATATCCATTCCTGGATATACCTCTGACTCTCTTCATTCTGGAGGGAAAATAACTAAAATACTAAGGCAGCCAGATCCAGGTCAAGTGACCCAAAAGTATATTTTAAAAAAATGGTTAGGCAACAGAACACAGATAATCATAATAGAGAGTGTCTATTCAGATGAAAGATTGTGACCAGTAGCATAATTTTTCAATGTCTACGTAAATAAAAGAGCAGAAGTTCAAGAACGAAAAATCTAGATTTCTCAAAATGAGACACAATCATATGACATTACTTTTATACAAGAATATGTAAAAAGGAGTGATAATAGCTTTGGGAAGACTAGATGAATGGTATAAAATATGGAGGCTTAAATTCCATCCATCCATTCATCCCTCTAATCATCCACCCATCCCTTTTCAATCCTTACTACATTCAATTCAAAGTCATTGAAGCCAGTGCCTACTTCAACAAGCAACTGGTTTAAGGCAGAAACTGATCCAGTTCAAAAGAATCATTTCCTTAGTTACACCCATTTGTTCTCCCCAAATTTTGGACCGAGTGCTCTGTAAGGAATTTTTAAAATTTGCCACCTCATTACACTCCCAAAACAGATGTTCGCAGTTACCTCTTTCTTCCCCATTACACCTCTAACATTTGCAGTCTACCCGAGGAAAAAATATTTGGAGTCTGCTTGGGGTATAAATATGTTTATGTGAACACTTCCAAGCAACAATTGTAAACTGTCTAGACTTTGTTGCATACTTGAGAGCCATACATATGTCCTTCCATTGTTCCCCTTGTAAATTGCTTATCCAGTCTCTTTTTCTAATCTTTTATAACCTCCTCTGATTAATTCCTATAGCTATTGTGCAATATTTTATATGACCTACTAATGATCCCTTTTTTAACAGCAGCTTCTGCGCCAGATTCAACTAAAACTCTGTCAGAGCATATCTTTCACTTACAATTCCCTTATCACTTTCTGTTTACTATACTTTGATATTAATTCCTCATAAGTAAGGCAGTCTCTAGCCTGCAGTCCAAATGTCTTCTTTACTTCTTCTATTCTATTATCTTTCCTTCTCTAGTTATTTGCTCCCAATACTTTGGTTCCTTTGCCAGTTTCCTACAGTAAATTCCAGTTCTCTCTTGCCTATTCACTGTACTTCTAATTGCCATCATCCTTATCAGCAAAATCTCCTTTTTCCAGTCATGTGTTGGTTTATTTCTTAGAATACTTTCTGCCACTTAATGAATATACTATTTTTTTTTAATTTCTCCAAGTCTTTTGGGTTTCTAATACCATGATGGGAATGGACCCAATTCCTAAGTCAAAGTATGATTAAAGTTCATGAAATTAGTAGTGTTTCACTCTTTGATGTCAGCCAGTAGTGCTCTTCATAGCACCCGCAATGTGCCTGGTAATGACTCCTTCTGCAGTTCATATGGAGTTACATGGATTGGTAACATATCTAAATATGATTGTAAATTCTTTTTTATAAGACCCGTTGCTCCTACTACTGTTGGAACTGTCTGGGTACCTTTCATCCACATTGCTCTTGTTTCTGCCTGCAGATCCTGATATTTTATGACTTTGTGTCTCTCTGTA
The DNA here is from genome assembly GCF_019279795.1 of Protopterus annectens. NCBI lineage: Eukaryota > Metazoa > Chordata > Ceratodontiformes > Protopteridae > Protopterus > Protopterus annectens. The sequence goes on from NC_056739.1 coordinate 316,026,523, forward strand.
TGCAAGACAATGTAGTTACTGGGTGTGGCAATTTCAATGATCAATGCTATTCTTGTCTTCTTTTCTTTTCTTGGACCACTATATCCAGTTTTCTAGCATCTGTCTTTTGAACTGTTGGTAATGGGTGATCCCATGTGATGTAGACTTCTTCATTTTCTATGATGCTTTGTGGCTCATGTTTCCAATGTTTGTTTGGCCACTTCAATATCATAATGTTTGCACAATCCCCAGTACAACAGTCTCACCACATTATTATGACTTTCAGTATACAGTCCTTTTGACATTAGTATGTCGCAACCAGCAACGAGGTGTGCAACTGTTTCCAATTTGGTTTTACAAAACCTACATTTATCTGTTTCTCCCACATGTTCAATGGACTTTATAAACCAATGTGTACACAGCCCACTGTCTTGGGCCATCAATATTAACCTTTCATCTCTTGGTTTGAATTTGCCTCTCCTTAACCATTCCTGTGTATGTTCCTGATCAACATGAGGTTCTTCCAGAAGTTTTCTATACTTGCAACTATATTTATGCTTTTTCCACATTTCTTGCCTTCTCATCTGATCCTTCACCTTATATTCTTTCTTTTGTTTTTTGTTACATTCAGTTGCTGCCTGATTTTTATCTATATCTGGTTTGATTTCCATTCCTGCTTGACGCCAATAAGCTTCTGCTAGATTAAGCAGAGAAGACATCTTAGATTTATTCTCCTCATGTTTCAAAACATTCGCTACATTTAGGTCTTGTGTTGAGTCCCACGACTGCAGATCTATACATATAATCAATTTCAAGGAGGCCCATCCCTCCTTTGGAACGCTGAATATATAATCTTAGTATGCACTGATTTTTATAAATCATTTGGTGAGCATGAAGCATCCTTCTTGTTTTCCTATCTAATCTATCCAGCACATTTTGGGGCCAGTCAATCACTCCAAAACTGTAAGTTAGGACAGGAAGAGCAAATTGGTTTATAGCTTGGATTTTGTTCCTAGATGTCAGTGCTGTTTTCAGGATTAATTTAAGTCTTCTGAAGTATTCCTTACTAAGTTTTATTCACATTTGTTCATGTTTTATTGTTGATCATTCATCAACTCCCAGATATTTAAACACTCCTTCTTGCTCAAGTTTTTTATATCACATTCTTGTCCCAAACTGATGTTTTCCTGGCATTGCAGTTTTCCTGCTTTAAAGGTTGCTTTTGCACATTTATCAAGACCAAATGACATTCTTATATCATCTGAAAAAATTTTGACAACTTGCAGTTGTACTTTCAGTTCCTCATCTGATGAACTATACAGTTTTAAATCATCGACAAAGAGAAGGTGAGAAGTCTTTACACTTTTGTTGTTTTCTAGGAGCCAGAGTACAGCCATGGGCTAAGCTGTTGAGTAAACAGTTTAATGGATTAAGGGCTAGGCAGAATAGTAACAGTGACAGAGAGTCACCCTGGAATACCCCCTCTGAATTTTTATCCCTGGGATAACAATTTGTCCTTTATCATGGCTTAATTGCAAAGTGGTCTGCCACTGTTTCATGGTTACTGTAATATAGTCGATCAGTATCTTATACATTTTTAAGCACTCCTTTATCCATGAATGAGGGATACTATTAAATGCATTTTTGTAGTCAATCCATGCCATTCTTCCCCTTTTTACAGTTCTCCACTATAACTTTATTTAACAACAAATGATCCTTTGTTCCATATGACTTTCTTTTATTGCCCTTTTGTTCTACTGCCATAATTGAGTTTTCTTCTAAATGACTATAAACTCTGTCGGCATCAATTCCCATGTATAGTTTATACATTATCGGAAGGCAAGATATTGGTCTATAATTTTTATGGTAACTTGTAGGTTCACTCTTAAGGAGAAGCATTGTTTTTCCTTTTGTTAGCCAGGTTGGTGTCTGTTCTGGGAGTACATATAAATAGTTCTTACTCATGGCTAAATCTTTGTGCAAAGATGTTAATACTTTTAACCAGAAGTTGGGTACTGCATCTGGGCCTGGGGTTTTCCAATTAGATGCTTTTCTTAACTTTGTTTCAATCTCTCCAGCAGTTACTTCATCCCATTTCATATCCTGTACATTTAAACTTCTTATTCTTTTTTTTTACTTCTTCTATCCATTTAGCATCTTTATTATGTTCCATAGGATCTTCATAGATACTTCTCCAAAATGTGTCTATTTCTTCTTTTTTTTTTGGTGGTTAATTCCCTTTACCTCATTTCTCAGTTTTCTATAAAACTTTTTTGGGTCATCAATAAATTGCTTATTTTGCACCTTTCCTTTATATTTATCTTTGTATCGTCTAAGTTGTTCTGCCTGTCCTGACATTTTAGATTATTTGCGATAGTGCATGATAGATCCTGGTCTGTTCTAATATTGCTCATTGCTTTTATCACATCTATCTTTGTTAGTATTTTTGTTGATCTATTCCCTCTTCTATAGTCTTCTAACAGTGACACTTCTTGTCTCAATTGCTTTATAATTTTCTCTATTCGATATTTCCATGATGGTATTTGATTTCTCCCCTTCCTTTCCCTCATTACTCTGTGTTCATTACTGTTCCCCCAGTTGTAAAAATGTTTGTTATCCAAAAAAGACCTACTTCATGACAACAACTATCTACTTGTTTCATTAGGAAAACATGATCAAAGTAAAAAATGAACAGCAAATAACAGACAAGCTCAAGATAAATTGCTTACAGGATTACTGCACAGGTTATGGACCGCACATGATAGATTGGCATTCTGTTTTTAGTTTACGGGTAAAGCCTGCATAGATGACTGCAAGTCTCCAATAAATGTAATAAGCTTCTGAAAATACTGTAATCCTGTCCTTTATTACAAATATTGTCATATGCATTTCAATACCTAAGGCTTATAAGTTATCTAGTTATGTAAATATTCTCTGCATGGCAACAACAAAAAGGCTTTCAATGTTGATAATTCTTTAACAGTATGCTTATTAAAGTTTACTTGCATCTTACAATCTCAGACAAGCTTACCTGATGGTCATTAAAGCGTTGCTACTTAAACACAGAGCAACAGGCACTGAAACAACATGCATTTCTGAATAATAAAAAGCATAAATCAACAGTATAAAAATATGACAGAAAACCAGAACATTCTGCAAAATCAAAGACAGATGAAAAGCCACTGCAGTACTTGTGTCTACCTTGGATGGGGGATACTTTGCACACTTACACTGCATAACTGCTCCTTGCTTTGCTTGGACACATCCAGAGTCACTACATGGGGGAGTGGGGTACAACAAGTATGTCACAATTTGAAATGTCTGTGGCTGACGGTGATGGCCCTGACACATTTGTCATACATCTCAACCTCAGAGCAAGAAATCTGGAAAAAGCCATAAACAGAAGTGGGACAAAAGCCCAAAAATAAGGACAATTTTTAAATATTGCTCTTATAAACTTAGAAAGATAATAGAATAATAGGTCTTGCATTAGTATGAATTTTGTGAAGAGTATGAAATCTGAAACTCAAATGTCTGTCATTATTTTCTAACTTCAATCTTTAATGATTTGCCACTAATTTGCCAGAAAACCATAATTTTATGAAAAAGAGACCAAAAATGTGATGCAAAAATATAAAATAGCCACACAATACAGCTGGGAACCTGTCAAAGAAGGGACACTTTTTTAATATTAGTACTAAGTTGAGCAGCTGAAAAATAAGAGAATCTACACGGATTTCTAAAGTAGAAGCATTCTGTAACTCTGATCATTACTATTATTTATTAATTGTAAACCCTCCACGCTTCTTCCAAAATTACCATTTTGAAGAGGGATTATTAGGGGGAGAGCAACATTTTGACCCAAAATCGGGGACAGTTAAGAAGCAAAAATCTATTAATTCTGTGAAAATCTGGACAGTTGGAGAGGTATAGTTCAGCCGGGAGAATTGTGCGGCAGAAATCCTACATGACGGACTTAGCTCCCTAGGTGTGGACAATAAGTATCCTCTCCCCCGAAAAAATGAAGATCTAAGAGAAGTGATTGCCTCAGTCTGGCATCATCTTTTTCAGTAGCATTCAGACTCAATCAGTGAAAATATTCAGTAACAATAAAAGTTTGTGCTTGTAGACAGTTGATTTAACTGGTTCCTAATCGACCATATTCAAACCAAGAACTGGGAGGGGGCAAACCTGAGCTGATCATATAACCAATAAACACCTCCCTGATTGTATTAAATTATATTCCTTGCACAATACAGTACAGTTGTTAGAAGGCATTTTAAATTTATTGTTTTGAACATTTTTACAGTAAATAATGAAAGAGAATGCATGCACCAATAATGACAAAACTGCCCAATTCAGAACATTTCCATCATAAACGTCTACTCAAACTTTTACAGTCCACCAGTATCAGTTAATATGCACAATCTTTGCAGAAGTAAAAGTCATCTAAATAATTCCACATTAAAGAGATCTGTAACTAATGAAGAGGTTGCTGCTAGCAAACAACTTTATATTTCATTGTTTCATCTACAAAAAGTACCTGTTGCCCTTGAGGAATACATAGCCTATGTTACATTAAAAAAAATGATAAGCTAGTAATATTGCAATAAGGAATGTATGGCAAACTGATAACAGGTTCAGAGTTACTAGGTATCTCTGCCAAAGAGGATATTCTCAGGACTGCAGCATCCACCCACACAGTACAGTATCAGCACTGCATCTAAATACTGTGGGAGTAGAACCCACAGCATTCTGCATCAAAAGCAAGTATTCAACCTGTTATGCTATTAACAATGTAAGCAGACTCAGCATAAGCAGCACTAAACTTCCCTTCCTCTGAAGCTCTCAGCTCCTTGTAAAATGCACTCGACACTCAACTGTATCTCTCAACTTTACAGCATAAGAAATCTGAAAAAAGACAAAATTTATTGGGGGGGGGGGACAAAAGCCCCAAAACCAGGGACACATTTTAAACATTGCTTGTATAATCTTGGAAAGTTGCTAAAATAAAATGTGTTACCACCATGCATTTCAATACAGGACCCTGTGCAGTACAGACAGAGCAACATACCACTATGCCAAATCAGCTGTTTCTTGAAAGATGGAAAGACTGAAACTTAAATGGCTATCATTCAGTGAATTCAGTTCTCACCATAGCTTTCAATCTCTTAGCACAAAAAACCTGGACAAAACCAATAATGGGGGAATACAGCCCCAAAAATAGGGACAATTTTCAAATATTGATCTTATAAACTTAGAAAATTGCTAGAATAAAAGGTTGAAGTCTGCCATTCAAATGCATGTCATTCACTGATTACAAAAATCCAGAAAACCACAGATTTTATGAGGAACAGAACAAAAATATGATGCAAAAATCTCAACAGTTTTCACACGTAGTGGTGGGTAGGGAATTCAGGCTCTTGCTACCTGTACCCAAGGTGCAGGGTTTGAGCCTGAGTAACTCTAGCCACCGGGTATATTTAATTGGGGCATTACACACACACACACACACACACACACACACACACACACACACACACACACACACACACACACACACACACACACACACACACACACACACCTCAGTACCTGTATATTCCTCTCTTGTATTAGAGTATATTCTTTGCAGTGAATGGACCGCCAAATACAAATTCCCTCTTTCCCTGAGAGACAGCATCCTTAATAAGTGAGCACCAAATACAAATCAGTCAGTGGACTTACAGTCAGATTTCTCATGTACGTGACTGCAGATGTTGCAATTCGATCTCCTTCCAGTAACCGCATCGACCTCTGGGCATCAGTGTATAGATGCCTTTCTATGTGATCCGGACTGGTGAAACAGCAGTCCGGATGAGTACTCATGTGCAGTTCTAGACTGGTTAAACAGCAGTCTGGATAGGAACTTGATGATCATGTATGTGCAGTTCTGGGACTTGCAGCTATCTTCATTGTATAGCTCTGGGGACTGCAGTCCTGCAGTCCAATAGCATGAGCCGCCACTGTCCTTTGCATAAATATTACACCATATTAAATATCTTTTTCTTTCCCATGTCCATATGTCTTCTTCAGATGTTTCCTGATCTTCCTGTTTCTCCCTGCTTTGGGGACTCACTCCATCCTGCTGTGATGTAATCTGTGTTGCCTTCTACATTAAATCCTTCACTTCACAGGCACTCCATAACTTCAGCTTCTATTTTTTTTAACTTCTGCTTTATTGATCTTCTTTTCTACGTTCCATCTGTTTGATATTATATTTTTTATTGTGAAATTTTCCATATCTGGATGCCTTTGCCTGTATTTCTCTTCAAATATCTTTGGGGCTGCCTTTTTTACATTGATTAATTTCGATTTCTCCTTTGTTTAAATATTGCACCATATCAAATCTCTCTTTCTTTCCCATGTCCATATTTCTTTTTTTATACTTTTCAAATATCGCTTGGTTTTGTTGTTTATATTTTCGCACTTCCTCAGATGCTTCTTATTCCAAACAGATCAAGGTTTCTTGATCTATATACTTTTTTTCACAAATCTGTTGTATTAATGAACACAATTTTTCATTTGAGGCTTCTGACAGTTTTTCTTGTGGAAGTATTTTTCTTTCCTTTAATTTCTCTCTTAATCATTTTGTATATCTCGTGTCTGGAAATTCTGGGCTTTTTGCATAATAGTAACAATACATAATTTCTTTCTTATCCTCAATAGTCCACTCTATTGTCTTTATGGCTCTTCTTTGGCCTATTAGTTTTTGTGATTTTTGTGGACTGCTACTTCCTTCTACAACAGGGGGGCCATCCTCCCACTGGGCCTGGCCTGGCCCCATTGTAGGCATGTTTCCATAGTTTGAGGATTCTACACTGTCATCTTTTCCAGTCCTGGCACCAGTGAGCCTACCAGGATTGGGCACATTTTTGTTCTGGGTCTTGTGCACCCAGCTATCTTTTTTAGTTTTTGACCTTCTTCTGTCCATGATATATGCTATATATATGCACTCTGTATATCAGTGTCACCTTGGTGAGATTTTGTAAAAACAGGGTCCACCTCATGAAGACTTGAGGATGAATTCAATTTCAGCACTACTACTCTCCTTTGCTTGCTGACTTTTCATCTCTCCATTCGGACCCCTTTCATCTCTCCATTCAGACCCCTTTCATCTCTCCATTCAGACCACTTTCATCTCTCCATTCGGACCCCATACTATTCTGTATGGCTGTTGTTATGCTCCTTAAGCGTCTGCATCCAAAATCCCACTCTCTTCTTTCTTGACTTTCCCCTATTTCATCATCATCACTTTCCACTTTGAATTATGCCTATATTATGTATGAGCCTTAATTGTTCAGCTCTAAAATATTCCCTCAAGTCTGGTAATCCTAAATCACCTTGTTCTATTGGAAGAATCAACTTATCACACTTGACATTTGCCTTTCTCCCCTCCTAGACTAATTCCTTCAGCTATATTAGTGAGTTTTTAATGCCATTTTGTAAAGCCTATCATAGTTACCCTTTGAAGTTACAGACTGCATTTTATGGAAAGAACTTTCCGAGTTAATCTGACATGGTTTATTCCCTATTCTGCATTCTCCAGGCTTTCCCAAAATAAACCAATTTCAAAATCTGTGACAAAGTTAATTTTGCTAATACTTCACATTCTTAATAAGTATTATTTTCCTTTGTGTTTTGTCAATACACAAGTATACAAACATAATAAAAAAAGATTATGGGTCAGATGCACAAAGATTTATCTTGCAACATGAGTTCCTTATACCACTCTGCACTGTAAAACAGAAGTAGAAGTCAGACATTACTGATTATAAACACCTCACTGCCAGCAGTGTGTTATGGATCAGTTATCATCATCATTATCAACTCATTTTTTTGCCATTTTTTTCTGCAGGGGGTCAGGGTGTCACATCAAGTGTTATTCACTTTCTAGATTCACTGCCACTCTCCTACATCCTTCGGCAGTCATGCCACAACTGCTACAGGACTTCTCTCACATAGTCCATCCACTCTGGACTGGATGTCCTCATTTTCTCTTGCCTTCCTCCTGTCCTTCCCAAATCATCTTTACTAAATCATTTTCTGCTTTCATGCACATGTGCCCAAACCACTGTAATCTGTTCTCTTTGACATTTAGCTTCTGTTCTGATGTCCATCATTTCTTTGTCTGCCCACAGTGTGTATCATACCACCCATCGCAGGTACTCCCTCTAGCTTCCTCAACTGCCCAGGTTTCTGTACCACACAGTAGTACTGGTTGCACCACTGTTTTGTACACCTTACTTTTCAACTTCTTTGGCATTCTTCTGTTATTCACTGCCCCTGACACTTTGTGCCATTTGGATGCAGTCTCTCTAGCTTTGACCTCCTCATTCAGACTTCTGTTCTCCTCAACCTCCCCTCCCAGTAACTTGAGTCTGTTAACTTGTTCCACTATTTTCCCTTCTGCCTCCATTTTCAGCTTCTTTTTGATTTTCCCTATTTGCTTATAACTGAGTAATATAGGAGGCTGGAGGGATGCTCATGTACAAAGACAGTATAGTAGCCATGATGGGATACTGAAGGCCATCTATTTGGGCAAAAAGCATTACCGTATGTATTTATTAAAGCAGGTTAGGGACCCTAGGAAATTCCATGTGCTATATGCACACATGGAAAGAGGTGGGAAGGTCCCAGATATAAGCATTCACATTCATCATATCAGGGAAAGATATATTGTTTATAAAGCCCTATGCAGCAACAGCCTTTCTATGTTTGCCAGTTGGTAAAGTTGAACAGAATGCTAGGCAGAGGTTACCAATTATGTTTAGTGATTTATTGCACTGTATTGACATGTAACACTGTGTGATAAGATACCTGGAGAGTCTAGATGGTATGGCACAGACTATACTATGCAACTTGTTTTTACTTTGATGAAGCCCATCCAAGATGTTGTTGAAATCTACTCAGATGTACATGGTCAGCTGACTAATCACAGCTTCTCGAGCCCATGTTAAGCATCATTCTAATCGACAACCATACAGCTTTTCCACACCCCACTCATGAATAATAAAAAATAGTAGTACCAGATAATGTACTGACACTCAAGGATTTGGACTCTGACTGTGATATTAGCATTAGTAGCTCATGCATAGCAGGTGTCCGTGGTACTTCAGAAAGAGGCTCTGGATGGATAATATTCTGTTTTCCTATATTAGAGAGGATGACTTACAGAAACACAGCTCTAGCACTATTCCAGCTGGTAGGGAGGGTAGCTGGTCTGGCACTCAGGATGCAGCAGTGCAGATGTTTGCAGAGCACCCTGGGATGCAGATGCAGACACATGGAAACATATGCATCCTCTCAGACTGATGATGCCGCACTTCTGGCATTTGATAGACAAGCAGTTAGGTAAAAGGTACTGAATGGCTCCCTGACATCTCTTCTCCTCCTTAGGCCATTATAGCTTTTATGACTGTCACCATTACCGGTAAGTAGTAGGCACTAAGGATACCGGAGTTGTAAAAATAAGGAGCTCAACTAAGTACTGGGCCAGTTTCTCAAAAGTACACTAGATGCATTTCACTGGAGGACTCAAAAAAAAAAAAAAAAAAAAAAAAAAATAAAATGACATAAGGACACGGCTGACCTTACCTATCTTGGCTGGTGACCCAGTCTGTCTAAGCAGTGTAGAAGTCATCAGCAGCATCTATGCCAGTCCAGTCATAGGTAGCCAGCCCATTCCAGATGTGAAGTCCCTCCTGAGTCCTGTCCTTGCTCTGCTTCTCGCTAACTTCAGCACACAACTCCTTTAGGGGACCTTGTCCTATTCCAATGAAAAATGCACTTCCTGTCTTACTATCCAAATGTCTATGTAACACATTTAAAGATTTCAGTTGTATTCCCCCTGACACCCCTACGTTTCTGGCTAACCTGCCTCTTCTCCTACATATCATTGTGGTAACTTGCCAATTACCCTGACCAAACTGAGCGTGTTTTTTATGGGCATGTTGTGTACACACACAGTACAGCTGAAGCTTTATGTCCATATTACAAAATCAGCTGCTGTAGCTGTAGATTCTATTTGCTTTGCTAGAATGAAAGACTATTTACCCAGATCTCACAGTCCTGCTTTACTGTGTCACTTGAAACTACACAGAGTTAGTTCCATTTATGTGTCAATGAAAAACTCATATCTATAATATTCCATTTATCTCCTATACATTTAGCTACAGTACATATCCAATAGTCATTGTCAGTGGTTTATGTAATACATTTTATATTCTGCGTCTCTTAAAAGTAAAAACCTGTTCTATATTGCTTAATCTGTTAAGTCTTAGAAATTAATATTGACACTTTTCTAAAATTTTGGAAAGGCAGAAACAACAGATTTCATTCACGGTACAGTATTCTGCACGTCTGTTGTGTGTGTGTGTATGTACACATTTGTATTTATTTTGAAAATTCCTTCAGTTCAACAGTGTAGTAGTCAAACTGTAGCATTTACTACAAATAATAACTAGAAATACATGGTCATGTCTTATTGAACATTCTTGTTACCACACACCACAGACATTTATTCTCGGGTATTAATAGGATGTAAATCTGCAGTGTTTCTAAACATAGTTGCAACAGCGGATAGTTTGGGTGGCTGGAATCTGCAGACTATGCACATATATGGCGTGAGAGTCAGCTCCTCATGCTTGGAAGTGAAGTGGCCCTGATCCCAGTGATAAACGACCTCTGAAAAGTGTGCACAGACATACACAATCCCTTACAGAGGCATAATATTTTATTTGTGGGCAAGCTGTCGGGTGGAGTTCTGAGCTGCCTAATTATTTTCCTTCCAGCAGCTGCTATGGAGAGCTGTAGAATTTTATGTTATGAATTGCTACCTGCACTCCATATAACTGAATAGTGGCTGATCAGACATGAAGAAACAGTATAAATTGCAAGTGGGAGATTTGATTTCATCATCTCTCAAAAACAGAAATAAAAGAAAATTTTTGTGCTATCACAAGTGACAAAGTGGGTATAAAGTCTCATTGGAGAACTGGTCAGAAAACAAATATTTTATTACATAGTGTGAAAGAGGAAAATAGATGTAAAGAAACAGAAATTCACGGAGAAAATCAAAATCACAGCAGAGTTTCTGCACTGCAATTTAAATTTAGCTTTGACACACTTGTGTGCACGTGTGTGATTATGTGTATGTGTGTGTGTGTGTGTGTGTGTGTGTGTGTGTGTGTGCGTGTGTGTGTGTGTGTGTGTGTGTGTGTGTGTGTGTGTGTGTGTGTGTGTGTATATATACATATATATATATATATATATATATATATATATATATATATATATTATGTAGATACACATGCATACACACACACACACACACACACACACACACACACACACACACACACACACACACACACACACACACACACACACACACACACACACAATGTTGCAGAAGTGGGCTGTCCAAGGGCTGCAATACACAATGTTTTTCAACTGTATGTGCAAATTTATTCTGCCTTGTGTTTTAGCCTTTGACTCCCAAAATCTCAAAAAATGCAGGAATAACCTAAATAACTCATTACAATTGACATGATTGGAGTTAAAATTAACACATACTGTTCAGTATGAGAGTAGTACAAAGTATGGAATAGGTATGGAAATAATATTTTCACTGATGTTCCCAAAGCAGATTTTTAAATGGGAGCTTGAGACAATGACTGTGACACTGCACATGGTATTGTGTGATCTTTGGTTCATCATAAATGCATAGTGTGGTTTTGTTCTGCCACAGTACTATTTATTTTCTAAGTAATACTTTCAGGGAAATATGTTTAATGAAACATCATTCAAATAAGCATGCTGTTTTTAAATTAAGTCTTTTATCATGCCTCCATCCCCTACTGGCCCGTTTTGATGTCAACCAATGGCATTAGAAGATTCTTGTATGGTTCTCTCATCCCCCATTTGCCAGAAAGCATAGTGCAATGCCTGCTGCAGTGGATCCAATCTGAGTCATGCTTCTGCAACCCCGTACTCCACATCCATCAGACAAGTTAATCAAAAACACATGAGTGTAACTAGAATGCATGCTCTCTTCTTGATGTGCTTACACTACCCAGCATCACTAGTTCCAAGGTCTGCAGTTCTGACCCCTCCTTTATATGCAACAGTTGTGGTGAGGGTCTGCCAGCATTATATTCCAAGGATGAGTGAGTCTGCACTGACCACTCACTCCCATCCTTCCACTCTCCAATAGTCAAATTCGGGTTGTCTGAGGCCTAGTCAGAACCCAAACCTATGTGCCACAGTGGCTGACATGTCTAGCATACCTTGGCAAACAGTGTTTCATTGCAGTTCAATTTAGTTCATTAATTAAGCCTAAACCTAAGTTCCTAGCAAATGAATTACACTTACACAACTAAAATATCAACTTTAAACCTACAGATGGAGTATCAACTTAAAAAAATGAGCATAAAACTAAATATATAGGAGTCAGCACTGAAAAGCCAGATAAACACTGATAACTAATCATAGAAATATGTTACAGAAGTACAAAATCTGTTAATAAGCTGTAAGAAGGCTCAGACCTCACGCAGACCAATAGACACACACCAAGAAAGATCCAGCAATGCTAGAGTCTTCACCATGAAATACCTTAAGCTTCCTGTAGTGGGGGTCTAGGAGATAAATGCAAATGACCCCTTAAGGACATATCAGCGTTTCAGCTACATGGTTTCTGAATTCCCACAACTTTTCACTATTTAAGTTTTTATTGATGCATTCAGGCCTCTAAAAATCCAAACCCCACTAGCTGTAGACATGCCATGTTTTGCCTGTTTTTTCTGACCCAATCAGTAAAAATAAAAAAAAAAAAAAGAAAAATTCCCCTATCTCCGGTATTTGGAGAACTCGCAAAAATATCAGTCTTGTGCTGACTCTCCCCAAACTGCTTTTTCTGTTTGTTGAGTTCACCCACAACACAATGACATTTAGCTATTGATGGTGTTTTCATGTCTGTTTATGTATATGTAGCTATAGTAGCAGGTACTGTATTTTATTCAGTTTAAGTGCAGTTTATTTGCAGTGAAATGCAAAATTAAAGATCACCTCACAAAAATTTAAAATGATAAGCACACTTTTGCATATTGTCATTTTAAGTAACTCACAGATCGCAATTCAGAATATACAAACTCAGCTGGGGTCATAAAGACTTCTAACCCTTCCAGACAAATCCAGATTAAAATTTATTTTGAAGTTTCTATGCCTAACCCTTCATTTTTATTAGAATTGTTTACTTTCAGCAGTATGTTGGGATTGCTGCCTCACCCCACTATTTCACTCGATGCATATTCATGCCTCAGAGTATCTAACTGCACTCCATCTCTTCCTCCATAATTTCCATGGCGCCTTGACTTGAGGGAAGTATTAGACAGTTTTGACATCATGACTTCCTATCTCCATGAATATATAGTGCTTCTATTTTCTTCTTGGTATTTCATTTATGCATACCTCTCAAGTGTACTTCATTACAAGGAATGTTCCTCAATTTGGGTCTTAAAAAAATTTATGTTCCTTGAAGTTCCACATTAAAAGGGTCTGTCACACGTTCACTGTTTGCAAATTTTTTAATGGAGATCCATGGTAAATAGAAATGAATTGTATTAATCTGTTAAAAGACTTATTTCATAAATAAAAATATCACAGTTTAACTCATTACAGCCGAGTGACGTCTCCAGGCATTTCTGCAGTTACATCCTACTGCTCCTCTAGGCGTCAAATATTGCCTGTTTATATTTGCATTAATAATTCCAAAACCATGTTACATACAAGGTATCGGAAAATTTTATCTTGAAGCATACATGATAGCAAACACAATTGTATTGATATATGACCTCTGTCAATGGGTATTTGTTAAAAATGTAAGGTGATAACTTCAATTTTTAAATGCTGAAGCCACGCCCACTAGGAGTTAAAGGTACACACTCAAAAGAGCTCTACTGGAGGGAATGAGTTGAACCAGCCTACAAACTTCCTAGCTGAAGTTGTTAGTAACTGTTAGTAGGTGTTTCACAATTTGCCCATTTGTTCCACATTATGAGAGCTAGTGTTCCTCATTTAGGAGATGGAAGGCTGAGAGCTATACTTTTATGTCTAGAAACATATGGTTCCATAATAAGAGTGGCCATACTCCCAGAAATTAGTTGCCCATCTGATGTTTTTTCATGGCTAACTTGGCAGTGGCACAAAGACAATATCCTGATTTTACTGTTCTAGCAGTTACTTTACCACTGTTCATCACTACATTTTCATTCTCAACATGCTGATTAGAAATTACTTTCTTGATAGGCACTGGATGTACATTTTCATTACCAGCATGTTGGTTAGGAATCATTACTGCTCAAACAACACTTAGCGATCTGTCTTTACTTACCACATCTAAAACATATTATTTTTTGGTGGTACTTTTTCTTAATTGTAGACTCAGATTACTCAGTTTTAAATGAACTTTATTAGCTATTAATCTTTCAGTTTTATCAGTATGCATAAGGTCATTCTAAAAAGCCCATTTGCATAAATTACTTTGACGTAGACATTTTTATTTATCAACTGCTAAAATGTCTGCCATTTTACTTTTATTGTTCAAAACATTTTAAATTAAACATTTGCATTTCTACCATTTTACTTGAATTACATGTCCATTTATGTAATGTAATTGATGACATCTCAGAAGAGACACCAGCTCTAGCTTACAGTTCTTTCTACTTTTTAATTTTTGAAAAGCCATACATACAGAAGTACTGAGGCCATATACGCACTGAGTGTGTCCCATGTACATTGTGAAGACATTTTACCCTAGTCAGATTGAGTCCAATTCTCCCAGGTGGTATAATTTTCAAAGGTAACAAGGCTTTGATGTCATAATCCTTATTTGGTCTCTTTAGTGGTGGGGTGTTTTTTTTTGAGATAGTCCATACAGTGGCTATCATAATCATCTGTTCATGAAGCTTGATTAAATGTCTGTCAGTAGCATTACTCCTCTCCTGAAGACCCATTATATATTGACCCAAATTTATGTTGGCCTGCACCAAAGTCTGTAGAAGTTTCTGTATTTTGGCAAAATGTCACAGTTCTCTCACAAAAAATATCTTTTTTGGGTGGAATAAGCACCATAAAAGCATTTTTTTCTGTTCATATAGGATAATTACCTTAATTGTTCTCGCTCTTGTAGCCAGCAATAGGGTGTAGAAGGATAAATCCCTAACTGTGGCTGAGGTGACCCAGGTTCAGTTAGTGACTCAAGTGTCTGAGGCTCTGGGTGGGAGGGATGAGTGTGCCTATCACATGGGGAGGGCTATTCATCTTGGCATTCCCTGAGGGGAGGCATGGTCCATGAAGAGGAGAATAGACCTTGGATGATTCCAGAGTAGGCATAGGAGAGAGAGATGGACAAGAGGGTAGGCCATAATGTAAGCAAATAAAAAAAAAATAAAAATATCCTTACCCATCATGGAGGCAATTGCTGGTGAAACTCCCCAGAAGAACCTTAGGTTCCATGCTGGCCCCAGCCTGAAAAAAAAAAAAAAAAAAAAAAAACAAGTGTTTGCTCGGGAGATGGAGGGGGTACTGGGTAAAGACTGTAAAGTATAAAGCAAAAAGGGGAGGAACCAAAAAAATGTTCTTGCCCTTGCAAGATAAGATACCAAAATGGAAAACATATAATTTGGTATATAACCAATTTATTCCCATTACAGCTGCCAGTTTAGCAGGTATAGCATACCAGACACAATGCCTTCAATTTAAGTGCAGCTTATGTACAGTTACATGCAAAATTAAAGTTCACTTCCCAAAAATGTTTAAATTATAAGCACAATTTTGCATAGTGCAGTTTTAGTAACTCACGTCAGAATTCAGAACTCACAAACTCACAGTTCTATGTCTCTAAATAGGAACAGAGCCGTTATCTTTCAGCAGTTCAGGACAGACTATTATAAACTCTTTCACATGTAGATTTGCTGTTACTCCTTGAGTACATTCACAGGACTTTCCATCTCAGGTGCTCCACATCTTTATAGCTTTCTATGGTCACGGCTTACCTATAGTACCACTCAATGCCCAAAACTCCTCTGTGAGAGGCAAACAACTCTGCCACTGTGGGCTTCCAGCCCTTTTGTTATCAGCATATCAGGTGGCCATTACTCAGACAAATTATAGGCCAGTGTTATGGAGGGGTTTTAGTGTTTTCTTTTTGCAATTTTTACCAGTTCAAATGTTTTGAGTGTTTGATAGTGTGATCCTTCAGTGTATTATGCTGGTTGTTTTGCAACTTGTGATACTGAGATGAATCACACTAGAACCATTTATAATTTTCCTGTACATTATATATATATATATATATATATATATATATATATATATATATAGATAGATAGATAGCACATACTCACATACATATATATATATGATTTTTGTGTGTGTGTGTGTGTGTGTGTGTGTGTGTGTGTGTGTGTGTTCATTTTAGTTGTTCGTAGTACTTCTTATTGTAGACTTGACCCATTCAGTTTTCCAGAGCTGGGCCCCATGGACTGCAGCCTATCTCAACTGTATGTGAAGATTTGCTCCTTCTATTCTGGCAGTGTCCCCCCTTCTTTCTCTTTGTACTCTCCTAGTAATTTATAAGGTTTCTCCATTGAACATTTATTTCCATGACATAATATAAGCAACCAAGTAACTCATTAAAAACAATTCAAACAAAATGAACATATAAAAAAAACTGACACCTCTCACTCTGAGATCTAAAATATAAAGCTTAACACTTTTCTACACTATTTAACATGCAGACTGATTTGACTGTTATAGACCTTCTCTTTTGTTGTGTATTCTTACTATGGATTTTTTCTTATGTTCATTATTTTAATTATATTTATACTAATCTATGTTGCAATATGCTTTACATTTCTCTTAGGTTATTTATTTATTTTATTTACCATTTGTTGACACAGCTAGAGCAGCGATCTAAGTGGACCATTTGCATACTAAGACTGGGAAAAACAATAGTAACCATAATAATTGTCAAAGACGTATTTCATAGCATAGATAAAGTTTACAAGTACAATATTAAGCATACATAAGTATTATAAGAATTCTGTAGAAGTCTGCCTAATATAGTGACAGCCTATCCTTACCACAGTGATCACCCCTGTCTCCATAACCTGGTTACAGACTTTAATGCAGTGCCACAGAAAAGCAGTCTGGTTTTAATAGCCATTCCGTAATGCCATCTACCTCTTGTGGTAATAGAAAGACAACCCACCCACTGCTGATAGGTTCTGAGGTGCAGCCTGCTATATTTAATGTGAAATATTATCTCTATGTCCTGTTGTGTAGCCATTTTTCTACACAGTCTAAGATCGAATCTTAGACTATCTAATCCGTATGGACATTTTTCATGCAGTGTGATTTACTGCCTTACTGTGTTCTAGATAGGTTTTACTCAAAGTTTTTGTACAATCTTAGAAATCTGTTCAGTTCATCTAGCAAAGCCTCACCACTGCAGAACCTTGTTGCTTTACAGTTTCCTTTTTTCTTCCTTTTTTCTTTCTCTCCTGCAGAAGAATAGGTGCTTAGAGCTTAAGGTGTTAAAATGTGAACCTGCCTTTAAATCCCCTCCTTTCCAAATTTGTATTCATGTAAATCATTCATTTTAAATAGTTTCCTAACTTAACTTCCAAAGGCAAAAATGTGTAAACACCCAAAAAGTCGCCTCATCAAAGCAGAGTACTCTTTATCGATATATTAAAAAAATCGTTTTGGGGAGAACAAGCTCATGAGGGTGTTGCACCCCTTACTTAGTATGACTTGCCTGCTACTTACTATAATGAACTCCAAGGTTACTGCACCTTGGGTTAAAGTCATGTAACAGCCTCAGAGGAGTATAAAAGCTGCTAAATCATAAACATAGACATGAAACAGATGAACATAGAGACATACACACACACACACACACACACACACACACACACACACACACACACACACACACACACACACACACACACACACACACACACACACACACACAGTAATTCTATCCACCACAATGCACAACTTGTGTGCTGTTAAAAATATCAGCCATTAAAATCCCTTTTCCATAAAATACAAAATAAGTGTATACATAAACAAATAAAAAAAGCTTCCACCACAAAACAGAATTCATCAACTTTCAGTGAATGCCCTGTTACGACATTGCTCTTAATACCACTTTTGCTACCACACCTGCAATGAAACTTCCAGCAGCAACTTGCATTACAGAACTGCCCTGCCCCCATGTCATTTCTTGATTGAATAGTGTATGTATGTATGACTCGGTATGAGCCATTTAATTTCCTTCTCCTTGGTCTTCCCTATGAAGATATCCTAAGTGTCCCAAGGAGACCAAGTAGTAGCAACAATGTAAGGGGGGGGGGTGGCTACAAGAGTGAGACAGTGAGTAATTTTCTCAGTACCACCTTTATCAGAGAAATATATTTAATATGTAGGTTATGGAGTAAGCTGACATTTATACAAATAGCAGCATTCCTCATAATGTCATCAAGTACTTGAAACAAAAACTCATCGACGACTTAACAGCAGCTGGTGATAAATTTCTGTTCTACTCTTTTTTGCTATGTGTTACACTGTGAGGCTGAATGGTTTATTTGAGCTACACTTTACTACATTATCTGTTTGTGAGCTTTATGTTAAGAGCTATTTCTATAATTCTCCAAGATATAGCCCAAGCAGAGAAAGAGGTGGGCAAACAGAGTAATTCAGTGAAAGGGTGCACCTCTTCTTTCCATCCTGGGCCTCCTCTAATTCCACCTTTTTTTATAGGTTCATAGGTTCATAGGTTTATACTAGGCTATCTGCCCTAAGGCATTTATAAGCCTAGCCCAAAGTATTGTGGCTTACGCCACCCCTTATGTTAAAAAATACTGTGCCCATTAGTTTGTTGTGCCTCTGTCCAGCAGTGACACAGAGATGATTCCCGGGGTAAACCTACGATCTCCCATCCACTGGTCAAGATTTCTCTTGAACAGAGCCAGCGAGGTGCTCTGCCTCACATGGACCGGGATTTTATTCCACAGCATAGGGAGTCTCTGGGTGACAAATCTATCCCTCCAGCATGTCCTATTTATATCCGTGCTAAGGTTTAAGTCGCTTGCTCTAGTGGATCTGGTAGATTTGGATTTTTTTGAGGTGGCGCATGTCCATTAATTCCGGGTTGGACATGGCCTTGTATGTCAGGCACAGGTCACCTCTGAGCAGGCGGTATGCGACTGAATAGAGCTGGAGTTTCTTCAGTCTGGCAGCATATGACAGATTTTGGAGTCCCTTTATCCTTTTGGTGAGGAACTTTTGGGGTCTCTCCAATTGCTGCAGGTGTCGGGTAAGATACATCCCGAATGGGGCATTGTACTCGATCATTGGTCTGATAAGTGAAGAGTACAGGGGAACAATGACCTCACTTGATCTGGATGTGAATCCCTTCATGATCAAGTGGGCAATGTAGAAGGTCTTTCTAACCACTTTAGCAATGTGAGTGTCAAAAGAAAGGCCACTGTCAACCTGGGTCCCCAGGTCCCTGATAACCTCTTCTGTGCTTAATGGATTGCCACCTATATGGTAGCTTGGGGTTACCTTGTTTTTCCCGAAGGGTATGACTATACATTTTTTGGCATTTAACTTCAGGCCATGGCTCTGGCACCAGTTATCAGTTTCCGTGAGACCCCTCTGAAGGATATCTGTGTCCGATGTACTTTCCACTATGGCGCCCAGTTTGCAGTCATCTGCAAACTTTGTCAGCCATAGTCCTCCTATGTTTGCCTGTACTTCTGAGAAGTAGATGCCGAACAACAGAGTGCCAAGGACTGAGCCCTGTGGGACACCACTTGTGACCGGCTTGGAGTATGACATGGCGCCAGCAACTCTAACCCTGTGGGTTCTGTCCTTTAGCCAGTTTGCAACCCATCTTGTGACATATGGGTTTACATTTAAGCTGGTAAGTTTCTCTATAATACCCGAGTGGGGTATTGTGTCGAAAGCTTTTGCAAGGTCAAGGTAGGCTGTATGGACTGCCTTTCCCTCATCAATGGCCTTGGTGACTGTTTCAAAGAAGTCGACCAAGTTCAAAAGGCATGATCTGCCCTTGACAAAGCCAAACTGGGTCGGGTCCAGTGTCTGCAAGTCCCCTATGTCTTTGTTTATGAGTTCCATTATGATCCTCTCCATAGCTTTGCAGACCAGGCTTGTTAAGCTTATGGGGCGGTAATTTCCAGGGTCCGTAGAGGTACCGTCTTTGTGGAGTGGGGCCACAGTTGCCGTACGCCACTCCTTGGGCATGTATCCTGTGGTAAGGCTAAGATTAAACAGTTGCCTTATATGCGGGTTTAGTTCCTCGTTGAGTTCGTGTAGCACACAGCCGGGGACACCATCCGGTCCCATTGATGCTGTGTTTTTAGCTTTAGAGAGAGCAGCTTTCACCTGCGCATTTGAGATGTCTGGGAGGCTACACTCCGCTGGGATAGTTATCTCTCCTTTTGGGGGGGTGAAGTTTGCACTGAATCTGTCTGCCAGTATGTTGGCAATGTCTGTGGGTTCAGTGATTTTTGTATCATTTTGGACTAATTCTGCGCATATCTGGGAGTTTCCACCCAGGTTTTTAACATAGCTGAAGAAGGCCTTATGATTGTCTTTTGAATCTATTGCAATTTTTCTCTCAAAGTTGGCCTTGGATGATTTTATGAGTGCTCGTATTTTTTTACTAATAATGATCAAGGGTGTCTTCTCTTTTATGGATTTTGCTCTATCATGTAACAGCTTTCTCCTCTTATTGTAAAGTTTGTTTATGGCTGGGGTCCACCAGACTGGACGTTTTCCCTTGGTGGAAAGAGTCTTGGTTTTATTAGGGATTGCCTGATCCATGCAGTCCTGGAGGTTTTTGTAGAAGGCATTTGTAAGGGCTTCCGCAGCTTGGGTTGTGGTTTCCACTGGCTCGGGGGCCTTGAAGGATACCACACCAGTCTTGAGTAGTGTGAAGTTTGCTTTAGAGAAGTTCTTCACTGTGGTCTTTTTTGTTTGGGGTGGGGGCGGGATGTGGATTTCCAGTGAGATAAGTTTGTGATCTGATCTCACCAAGGAGGGATATACTTCCGGTGTGGAGCATTTTGTCCTCATGTTTGTGATGATGAGATCTAGTATATTTTCTCCTCTTGTGGGAACGGTGACTAGATGTTCCATGGCATTTGAATTTATGAACTCCAGGAACCTTTAGGCTAGAAAGTTGGGGCTTGAGTAATGTTCCCAGTCTATATTCGGGTAGTTGAAGTCACCCAATATAATGGTGTTTGGAGATAAATTTATACCCTCCAGTGTCTTCAGGAAGGCTGTGTGGGGTTCCTGAGTTTGAGAGGGTGGCCTGTAGCATGCTACAAATTGTTTAGCAGTTTTGCCTATGGTTAATTGCACCTGGATGGTTTCCGATGCTTCGTGCGTTGCCACCAACCTGGAGGTGTGGGTATCCTTGAGGAATATGGATGCACCCCCTCCTTTTGTGGTGTGGTCCGGGTTTTGGGGCCGGAACACATGATATGAGGTAAAACCTGATAGTGCCGGGGTGCTCTCAGGAGCCTTGAACCAGGTTTCAGTCACAGCACAGACATCGATGTTCTCCAAACTGAGAAGGGCCTCGAGTGCGTGCATTTTGAGATTTAGACTTCTGGCATTGAGCAGCATTACCCTTAGTTTCTTCCCATTTTTGTTTTCTAGGGTGGTAGGTTTAGAATTTGAGCCTTGCCTAAAAAAGGCACTATGGGGGTGGCAAGAGCCTTAGCCAATATCCGGAATCCCAGGGGTGACAGGTGCAAGCCGTCCCTTATGAAGCAGCGTGGCTTGTCAAGCATGTCATCCCAGGCAGACAGACACTGGATCCCCTTTGAATGACACCAGAAATTAAGCCAATTGTTAAAGCTGATCATCTTGTCTCTATGTTGTGGCATCATTCTTGGTGAAGGAAGGATACTGCTCAGGGTCAGGGTCATACCTGCCTGGGCTACATAATCAGAGAGCTCCTCTATGTCTCTTTTCATGTAGTCCAGGGAGGTACGTCTCAGGTCGTTCACACCAGCATGGACAATGACTGTGTCATATTTGTACCTGCTGTGGAGTGACCCGAGTGCTTGTGTTATGTGGTGGATTCTAGCCCGATAGGCAGCTTACTGTGACCCTCTCCTTGTTCAGCCTGGTGAGTGGGACATCAGTGTGTCTGACTATGGAGTCACCTATGACAAGTATGTTTGGTGTTGTATTTGGCCTTAAGGGCTGTGACTGCTTTGCACACTGATTTTGTGGTTTATGTGTTGCCTGTGGTGTGTCATGAGGTGGCAGTTGCTTGGATGTCTGCTTTGGAGGCCTCTGCTGTTTAGGTAAATTTTTGCTCAGAGCCTCCGAGTATGACTTTGTGTGTTTATGTGTTTGATTCATTGTTGTGATAGCTTTATGTGAGACTGGTTTTGTGGTGTGTGTAGTTGCCTTCTCCTCCTGTCTGGTCTTGCCAGTCCTGAGTTGAGAGAGCTCAGCCTCCAGTTTGGCTAAATAGCTGCATCTCTCGCAAGTATTTGTGTTATGTGGGAGGAGGAGAGGGTTGTCAGTGTACATGAGGCAATTGTAACATTTGTGACTTTATTGCATAAAGCCTCTGATGTCATAATGGGTGCTCACTGCATAAACCAGTCAATGCATTGAATGGATCTTCTGCCAGATACAGAATGACTTCAGTTCCCTGTACTGTTTTGTTACTCATTTCTAAATGTCATTCCTGGTTTTCGATTTAGTGGATGAATCAGCATTTATTTCTTGCATCTGAATATTTAGCTAGATTTTATATACAACCTTATTTTACAAAATTCATATTTGTTACAAAAAAATAAATAAATAAAAATCACAATCATCTTGATACTGTTCCACTCCGCATACCTCTCAACTGTCCCTAATTTTGACTGGAATGTTATCTCTGATCCTCGTAGTCGCTCTTAAAACTTGTGACCTTTGGAAGAAATGTGGTGAATTACATATAATAAACAATGCCAATAATTAAGAGGTATCGACTTCTTTTACTTCAGAAAATGTATATTAATTCACATTCTCGTATTCTGTCAATGTCTTAATTTAAAAGGACAAGTATTTTACAAGTGTCCAAGATTGTCCCTGATTCTGCTGAAATTTGTCCCTGATTGGTTGACAGCTATGATTGCCAGTATCAAGCAAAACAGAATTAGGAAATGAGGAATTTGTTGAGTTAAAATCTGTACATATCATAGTACTCCTGTCTGGCAATTTAGCCCTTAGGGCTAAGGCTTTGCGCTTTTAATGAATTCTGAAGTCTAATCTCATTCCTTCAGTTTACACTTAACAAAACTCTGATTCTAAGCAAGCCACTTAACCAGGCAGTATTTTGAAAATGGGTGCTACTTTGTGGGCATATCTTGCTAACAATTAAAATAAATATTATTTCTACAAGCTCATTACATCACTCAGAATATTGGCATTGAAGTCATGCCTGCTCCCACTAAAAATACAGCCAAAGATAACATGAAAACCCTAGTGGAAGAAGGCTCAAGGCAAACTCAGACTGTCCTGGTGACCTCTGTCCGGCTATACCAGCTCTACTCTTCCATGTTGATCTTTGCCCTATTACAAGCAGATCTGAACTCCTATCATAAATTACACTCTTCCACTGCCCCATTCAGTACCTGCAATAGCCTCACTACCTTCTCTGTGAAGTACAACACTATCTTAAACCATCCACCTTTCATTTTCCACACATTCTTTTCTCCTACTTTTAACCTTCTGCAACTCCAACCTTCCCAGTTGCTCAAAACAATGAAGTACAAAATAATCATATCCCCAGTTCTATTCTATTTTATACTGCATATATCCTGATTTTCTAAGTCTTTCTTTTAATACTCTAGTCTTCTCT
Source organism: Protopterus annectens (assembly GCF_019279795.1). Classification (NCBI taxonomy): domain Eukaryota; kingdom Metazoa; phylum Chordata; order Ceratodontiformes; family Protopteridae; genus Protopterus; species Protopterus annectens. The sequence goes on from NC_056739.1 coordinate 316,050,515, forward strand.
TGTTTTCAGCATGATTTTTGTGAGGCATGCTTTCTCCCCCAAAGGTTATACTTCCCACATATGGCCTCCAAACCTGTTCCGTGTTGCCTTCAAAAATGACATGAGCTCAAATGCTGCTTACATTTGAAGAAAATGAATTCATGTAGAATTCAAGCTCAGCTTTTATGTAGGTACAAAGCTTCCCTTCCCATTTGAAATGACTGCAGCTTTGCACTGAGCCACATTTGTACTAGAGAGATCTGTAAGCAATGTATACATCCTTCAACAAAAGTGTTTACTACAGATGTGCCCTTACCATTATCATGTAAAATGAAAGGATAACTGCATACTTATCCCTGTATACTGTTAGCCTTCACCATCACTCTTACATATTGCATACTACCCCAAAGTCCTTTTCTGACTTAGCCCTTCTTGTTGTCTCCCTGCCAATTATTTTTTTTGGGGGGGCGCAGAGGGTTGCCCCTCTAAGATATATAATCTTGTATATTTTTATGCTAAATTCCAGCTGCTGTGTGTCTGTCTACCTTGAAGCAGTTGTATGTCTCCCTGAAGAATTTCTCCCCATCTGTTACCATCTGATCCATCTACATATTATCTGAATGTAAGATTATTACACTCTCCGAACCTAATGTAATATTTGTCGCAAATATACTAAGCAGAACTGGACCTATCAAAGAGTATTGTAGTACTGCTTTTTAAATTATTGTCAGGCCATTCCCTTTTGACATACACTTTCTTATTCTGATTAGGCAGCCATTTTCCAAGCCAGTTCACCACTTAGGAGCTCAGTCCCATACACTTTAGCTTTCCTACTCGTCTTCTTTAAGGTAGGGTGTCAAAGACCCTGTTGAACTACAGATATACTGCATCTGTGGAACTCATTATTCAATACAGTGATGATCAATTCATGACATTAAGAACCTTGGGGTGGATAGACTGGTGACCTGTTTACATTATTCACTGATTGATTTCTGGTAACCAACCGAGGCATGGTTATCTCGTTTTCTGGACTATCCCAGAGAGAAGACATTTAGTGCAAAGTAGTTAGTGCATTAACATAGTATGTTATGCAGTGGTCTACTGCCACAATTAAAGTAACTCTAGAGGTATCAACTGCAGGCAAAGTAGAACCATGAAGTCTCTCTTCTTAAGTCAGTCAGACCTGAAGGATAATGTTAATTGTAGAAGCAGCATTTTATATCACTCATGGATAGCACTTCTGAAAAGAAGAAAAGGTACCATAAAAATTCACAGAAATCCCATAGTTAGAAAGACAGTCTTTATTATAACATTTTACCTAGACTGAAAAGCATCAAAAGTTTTATGCTTTTTTTTTTTTTTTGGAAAGGGGGTATACATTATATAACATTTAAAATCTGAACACTGCTAGGCCTGCACAGCCATTTGCTCACATATATGGCTTGTTGTCACCCTTTGTCCTGTACAGTTTACCCTTACATACATAGCTTGTTCTATTTTATTTAATTGGTTTTAAATGAGTTAGTTACACTTTGCCTGTGGCCTGTTTTCAGGGATACCAAGAGGTGATGTCTATAAGGACAGTAGGATTTTGACTTGGAAGGTGAACAATTTTTCCTTTTCTTCTTGTTAAATACATGGACACTTTACATCCCCCTAAGCTACTACCAACTTAGGCAGATGGGACCTCAATTTAACCTCTCACCTGAAGGACACATTTTGTCCTCTGTAGGTACTCCTACGCTGGTTAACTTGCCATTTCAGAGTTTTCATGAGCTCTTTTTCTTTTTTCTTTCTATAGTTGCTAAATCCCATTCCACCAAGTTAATTATATCAGTATTTCTTGCATTCCTCAGATGTAATAAAGCAGCTACCCACTATTTGCTTTGTTACAAGATTATCATAGGTTCATAGGTTCATAGGATGATACTAGGCTATTGGCCCGGAGGCCCTTATAAGTCTAGCCAAGAATTTCGCCCATGTTCCATCAAAGCCAGCACCTGTTTCCCATGCCCAGCAGGGACACAGGTGGGATCCCAGGGGTGTATTTTCTGTTTCCCATCCAGTCGTCCAGGTTCCTCTTAAAGAGGGCTAGAGCGGTACTCTGCTTGACATGGAGAGGGAGTCTATTCCAAAGACGGAGGAGTCTTTGAGATACAAACCTATTCCGCCATCAAGTTCTATTAAGGTCACAGATCAGGTTAAGGCCTTGTGTATGTGTTGTGTAACTGGAGCTTGTCTTATAGATATGCAGCAACTCCATCAAAGCTGTGTCTGAAATGGCCTTGTATGCCAGACAGAGGTCATCTCTGAACAGTCTGCATCAGACTGAGTAGAGGAACAGGGCTTTTAGCTTATCTGTATAGGATAGGTGTTTGAGACCCTGGATTTTCCTGGGCAGGAACCTCTATGGTCTCTCCAACTGCTGCATGTGCTTGGCAAGGTACATGCCAAAGGGGGCATTGTTCTCGATAATGGGTTTGATAAGGGAGGAGTACAGGGATGTTATGACCTCCTTGTTCCTGGATGAAATGCCCTTATTTATGAGGTGGGCCATGTAGGAAGCCTTCCGCATAACAGAGGCAATGTGGTGGTCAAAAGTCAGGCTGCTATCAACCTGGGTGCCCAAGTCCCTCATGACTGACTGCATGCTTAGTACATTGCTATTAATGTGATAATTAGTGGGGACACCATTTTCTCCAAAGGGGATAATGATGCATTTCTTGGCATTCAGTTTGAGGCCATGCTTCTGGCACCAGTCATTAGTTTGGGTAAAAAGGTTTGTATCCTTTTACATCATTTAAAAAACTGTTTAACATTTATTTATATTTTCCTGATTGGGTTCAACCTGATGGGTAGACCCCATTGTCAGACAGAAACCAAGGAGAAAAGCACCATTGAAATTATAAAATTCTAACAGCACCAGCATAACAGAAAGAAAGCAGGTAATGCACAGAATACAAAGCACTGCAATGAGGACTACAAATATCAACTATATTACAAGCAGAATTTCAAACAGCAACATGCATTCATAACATTACATCTTCTTGACAGTAGATGAAGCAACTCTACTGCTCAAGCCATTCACCATTCTACCTCTCCTCCTTTCCTGTCATCTCCTCAACCTTTCTTCTTGCGTTCATGCCCTTTTGAATGCCTCTGTCAATTCCCTTTTGACCAGCAGCTCTGGTAGTCCATGTTTTGGTCCACAACCTGTTCCATGAATAAGTACATTCAAAAATGCAAGGAGGACTTGGTCCTGAAAATCTGCTGTCTTTACCCCCCACCAAGCCATCTTTTCTTTATGTTCAGGATAACCTCTTCATATCGCCCTGACAAGATCACATATACCCATATTATGCCCACCACACCTATCTCTTATTTTCAGTCAGTATAGTTGTCACGTCTTTAATCTATGGTGGCCATATCCTCATACTCCATCCAATGCACCTTTTCCACAGACTATACTTTGCACATCTTCCAGAAGCTGGATAGTCCACTTTCTGTACTGTGTCCAGAATTACAGATAGTAATTTGTGTGGCTCAGCCAGAGCCCAGTATAGTGGAACAGATAACATTTTACTTCTAGAGTCGATCTGCCTGAACTTACATCCCCACATTCTGCTGCTGCTGCTCTCCTGCTCTGCTCTTGGTGGTCCAATGCACATGTGATCAATGCCCCTTAATCCTTTTCCTGCTTCTTTGGTTATCAGCTCCACTCCCCCAGATGATACTACACAGCATGGTTGTTGTGACCTAGGTACAGTATTTACCATGTCTCAGCACTGATCCTCAACTTGCCACCTTTCATTCCACTTGGTCAAACTTTCCAAATCCTTCCTTATATACTTCTCTCCTTCCCCCACTGCTATGTCTGACTTTGTGTCATCACATAAGAAGTTGATACTGTTTAATTTACTAACAGATAAATTTGAGACAAGCACAATGCAGTGTAGTGGACTCAGAACTGACACTGTGATACTCTCCTAGTCACTTTCTTTATTCATGACATTGTCCCTTTCAGCAAAGACTACTGTGTTTTTCCATGTAGCCATGCAATTCAGTTTGTTAGTCTTAATCCTACCCCAATGCCTCTGCTTTTCCCAGCAGACCCCTGGACAGAACCAAGTGACAGACCTTGCAGATCTAAAGGAAGATCATGCCTATTAGCCCCCTTCTCAAGTTCTCCAATAGCGTAGTCATAAATCTGGATCAGGTTTGTCTGATTGGATCAATGTTGGTTGTTACCCTGGAAATAGTTGTTGTCTGGGGAGGCAATCAGCCTTTCCCTAAGGATTCTGCCCATGACTTTTCCTGTCACTACTGTTAGGCTAACAGGCTTTCATATGATGGGATTAATATCACCCCCCCCCCCTGCCATTTTGTACAAGAATACCACAATAGCTGTTTTCCTATCCTCGGGCATTTCCACACTGGTCAGAGACCTGTTGAAAATCACACTCAAGGGATCTACCAGCACAATGGGTAACTATCTATGTGATTTAACCTCCCTTAGGAAAGTCAGTTCCCTCTCACTGTCATCCATTACTATTCTGGAGTCTGCTGAAAGTTCTGCCACTCTGCCCTTCTTTCCTATCATGATGTCATCCTTTCCTGACTTTCTTTGTAAAGAATGAAGTAAAGTTTCCTAACAATGTCTGTTTTTTTTTTCCTTGTGTTCTACGATCTCCATACCATGACTAGCACCTTCCCACCATTGGTAATCCAGTTATTCAATATGTTTAAAATGGTACAAATATGAAATGCATTGATCTAAAGCTATCAGTTACTAAAATAAAGGCAGCCATCGTGCATCTCATTACTCATAATAAACATGAAATTCCAGTCATTTAGTATGAAGCAAAACAAGCAACGGGGGGATGGTAGCTCAAGGAGGAAGTAATGACAATCAAAACAAGGCATTAGTGAAAAAGATAAGAAAAAATAAGTTAGTTCACTTTCCAGCACAGTAATGATATTAAAAATGTATGTCAACTTTCTTTAATGGTTGAAATAACTTGCTTATTTATTTCTTATGAATTCATTAAATCACCCACATTTCTCCTGACGCTCTTACCCACCTTATTTGGCTGTTTCTTATTTTCTTATCTTCATTTCTCCTGGAGTCTGTGTTTTATAGTTGCTGTATTCTGAGCAGGGGTCATACTACATTTCTGAGTTATCTCAGCAATGTTCTACCATCTCTGATTGTTTAGGCTGACAGTTTCTCTGGATTCTATGCCATTGACTTTTGCTATGAAATATATATTTTTTTGCCTTCTCATGCAAACTATTCTGTTCATAACCATCTATGTAATATCATTTTCTTGATTGCAGAGGACAATAAGCTTATCTAGGCTGCAATTTAATAGTTTAACATCCTACCTCTACTTGGGTGGCCGCAGTGGTGCAGCGGTTAGCGTTGTCATCTCACAGCAAGAGGTTCCCTGGTTCGATCCTCGGCTAGGGTGCTTTCTGTGTGGAGTCTGCATGTCCTCCCTGTGGTTGCGTGGGTTTCCTCCGGGTGCTCCGGTTTCATCTCAAAGACATGCTGTAGGTGGATTGAACACTCTAAATTGGCCCTAGGTGTGAGTGCATGTGTGTGCCTTCTGTGGAAGGTTGGGTGCTGGGCTGGCAACTCAACACCATAAAAGTCCACTGTCAATCTTGAGCGGACAAGGTGATCCGCTGTGGCGACCCCTAACCGGGAAAAGCCGAAAAATGAAGAAAAACATCCTACCTCCACTCCATCCTATCTTCTCCCTCACACTTTGTCCACCTCTCTCATGGCCTCTTGAATGCCTCTGTAGCGTCTTTCTCCACTACACTTTCTGGTGAGTTCATAATATGAGTTCGCAATTCTCTCTGTAAAAAAGTACATTTAGAGGCCTACAGTTTACTGCCTGTACTCCATTCCTTTTTTCCCTTCATGTTAGGGATGGCCACCTAATAACTCCATGACATGGCCTCATACGTACATCTCTATCAAGCTCCCCGTGCCTCCTTTGGTTCATAGTGAGAACACTTTCATCTCCCCTAGTTCCAGCCATATCCTATTTGTATCCTTTTTGAGACTTTCCTTTAGTCTCCTTCTAACTGCCTGATGTCTTTTCTTCCCTTATATGACCTCCAGAACTACTGATTATGGCCTGGTAGAGAGGAAGCTTTACCTCTTTGCTTCTGGAGTCTGTCTTCCTGTGGATATACCTCAGTTTTTTGTTTATTAAAACTACCTTCTCATTCTGCTTCTGGTGTATTCTTACATGTGCAGTCCACACCCCCACTTCTACTCCTCTCGCTTGTTATCACCCTCAGCTGATACGTCACACTGGAGTTGTTTTACCTGAGGTGTAGTACACTGTTTCTTTGTACTGGACCTTAAATGTCACATTTCTACCCCTTGGTCAGCCTTTATAATTCCTTCTTTATACTATTTCCCCCAGCTTTTATCACTGCAACTATCTGTGTTTATTCATTGAAGGCAGTGATCCTGTTGTTTGTTTCCTTAGACACATCTAAGGCTAACACACTAAAGGGTGGGGGTTGGGGGGGTCCCGAGACTGACTGTAGTCATCACATTCCTTATTCATGGCATTGCTTCCTTCACCACAGCCCTCTTGCCCTATTCCAGTCCCTCAGTCATGATCCTGCCCTGTAACCCCTCCAATTTGATAATCAGCCACAGGCGTGGGTGTAAGTCAAGTCATAGCAGACCATGCCTACTTACTTCCCTCTCAAGGTCACCTTTATCCACTTATAAAAGTGGATCAGATTTGACTGACTACTCCTTCTGGCTTTGAATCCATGTTGGCTGTTGTCTTCAGAGACTGCTGTTCTCTAGAAAAGTAACCAGCCTTCCCCTCAAGATTCTTTCTCCATGAATTTGCCCACTATTGCTTTTAGACCATTGGGTCTGTAGATTCCCAGTATTTTTGTCTAATGCTCTTGTTTTTTTTTTTTTTTTTTTTGCAAATGGTATATCATTATGCAATGAATTATCTAATTCTATGTCATGATATTTTAGTGGGTTTTACTTGATCTTAATGTATTATGAAAACTAGACTTACCTTCTGGGTTACTCTGATTATCTGACAGTACTTCTTTTGATATAATATATATATTTTGACTACCATATGATTGTTGTTTACATATCGACTATTAATTACAAGAATGGGGCCTAGATATGTCCAATAAAAAAGGGACGCTTGTATAGCTGACATCTGAGCTATCTAATCAGATGAGCCAGAGGCTAATAATAAACATAACCATCACTGTGGCAATAACACAAGAATGTTAGCACTGGGCACTTAAGTTGCTTACCTCCATCCAGTTTGAAGCATCGATTTTTATAAGTATATTTCTGTTGTATCCCCCCAAAACACACTTGCCTATCTATTACAATATCATACTTCGGTATTTAAGACTTTTCAACCTCCCTCATTTGGGCCTTCATTTCTGCCCCACCTGGATTGTTCTGACTAATGTTTACCTGTCTTAGCTTAGCATACTGTCCTCATTTATCTATATCTAATGATGCCTGCAAACCTTAGCAACCCATTTATTTACATTATGCTCAGGCGAATGGCTTGTTCTCTATTACTATCACTCTATATCTGCTGGCTATATCTCCAGAAATGGCCCCTCACTGACTTTAAACATCATACGTCCCAATATCCTGTTAGCTTTCTACTCTCTGTAGTATCAGTGGGAAAAGGTCTTCCAGCTATTGTTTTTTTAATTTAACCTCATCTCCCATCTAAGGTAAAAATCTCACCTTGTTGCTACCTACATATATACAGACACAAACCTATATATATATATATATATATATATATATATATATATATATATTTATAAACACATAAGGACACACACACACACACACACACACACACAAAGTTCAAGGGACTTTGTGCAAGAAGTGAATCTGTTTGTGTGTGTGTGTGTGTGTGTGTGTGTGTGTGTGTGTGTGTGTGTGTGTGTGTGTGTGTGTGTGTGTGTGTCTGTATGCGTGCACTCATAGCAAACAAGTTTTGCCATGATAGCTATTTTTAGCTTGCTCTACTGATTTGCTGGGGGAAGGGTGAACAGATTGTTTCCGGACGGTATGCATACATATGACAGCACAGAGCTTGTTCTCCTTTTCTTTAGTCAAGTGATGATTCAGGACTAGTCAGCTCAGCTTTGACGTGTGCAGAGATAAAGCTAACATGATTAATCCAATATGTCTTCTATGTTTACGTGTGGCTCACTGTTCCCCTAAAGTCTGTCCTCACTAAGCAGTGTGCTTTGAGATTCAGGGAGAATGGAAGATGAATATGTTCACAGTTTGCAAAGACTATGAGGATTTGATTTCCACTTTATCTTTTCATTTAGCTGAAGTGCATTGTCTAACCCGCACTTACTGAAAAAGGCTACATGGGCGTTTACATAATAAAGCACAATGCTATGCTTTTATTATGTTTATTTGTTTATTTGGATCCCTACAGGTGAATGTTATTAATCATGTGAGACAGATAAATGCTTACACTCTGTAAATTGCAAATGAAAAAATAAATACCTGTTTTTTAGGTACGTTTTTATATGGCAGACCAGCTTTACACAAAACCATAAGTGACCATACAACTTACCAAATTCCTAAAAGCAAAACAATATAACTATAGCAGATGTTGACCCTTACATTATTAAATAGAATTAGGCAATTGAAACAAAAAGGTAGAACAATATTCCTTCTGTACTTTTTCTTAAGTGTTGTCTCGTTTACTTAATTCCAAAATAAATACCTTTTTATTGCTGTCATCAAATGGGAATTTCCTCTTTTTACAGCAAAGCAAGCCACACAAAATATTATGCATTTAAAACTTTAAAAGCCAAAACAGTAACAAGTAATTAGCTATTCAATCTAATACAACCAGTTTGGAAGAAATGTGTACAAGAAGACAATTCTGTATACCAAACCATACTGATCGAAAGTAGTTTTAAATTAAGCAATCAAAGATATACAAAAAAATTGTCAGAGGTTCACAAGATAACGCAATCAGCTTTGGTGCTGGAATTTCAGAAGGCTGTGGAATCTTATCCTGCCACAGATGATTGGATTTATTTTTTTTTGGGGGGGGGGTTGGCATAATGGTTAAGGGGAAGGGGTTAGAATAATGGTTAAGGTCTTTATTTCACTGATACGAAGTACAGGGTTTGATTCTGGCCTCTGATTATTGCATAGGTTTGTAATAGTATCAGACTGATAGTCTAGTATTTACCTATGAATCAGTTAATACATATCAAGCAACATTATAAGGAATTCATAATGAACTCTATAAGTGCCTCCATTTTGATTTTTTTTCATAATTTACTGCTCTCTGCACTTTTTTGTCATTTTTAATTTATCTGCATTTTTAAACTGTATTTGCCTTAATATTGCTAGTCCTGTAACTAGTCTAGTCCAGATACAGATTTGCTGTATCAAAGACTGTTTTATAAGTTTCTAAGCCCCCCCCCCCCAGACCTTTCTGTGCTGGAGGGAAGCGGTCTACCTTATCAGTGGGAGTGGTAAGCATTAGGTAGCCTATCTACCACAAGAAGAGTGGTTTCTGGTCCAGAAATTATAGTTTATTGGCCGTTTGGGGATTTTTTTCCATCCCTTTCAAAATTCTGGTTTAAAAGCCCATGTTTGCACACTGTGCAGTGGTGCTCAGCTGAGGTAAACTATTACCGGTGCCAGAAAGTCTGCTCTTCAATTTTCCCCTTAGAATGTGCTTGTTATGTTACTTCTTGCACTTTAATTAGCTTAATCGGCAAGCACTTTAACAGGCTTTTGTAACATTTATTGTAGCACACTTAGATGCTATCAGCACTAGCTGTTCCTACGCAGTAACAGCACCAGTACTTATTAGGTATGACCACCCCTCCTGGTAAGATTGTAGGGCAATTTCCTGTGCTTTCTCCTGCTAATCTGGTGTACTTGGGCATTCTGAGACAGTGTGGCAACTGTCTAATGTACACAGACACCCCTCTCCTTTTACCTCCCAACACTCATACCTGTGAGAGATGCACTTATATCACCAAAATAGAAGCAATGCAAGCTCCAACCAAGACCAGACTAGCTGGTCAAGAAGAGAAGATCAGCACCTGCAACTCACTACATAGAACACACAGCCCGCCAAAACACTAACTTCACAACCCAGACATAGAAGCACAAACCATACAACCACCTTCGTGGAGGTTCTCAATAAAAATTTACCCAAACAACAGAGACCCCCGAGACAGAAATGCACTCGACCACTGCAACACATCACCAACCCCAGAACACATAGCTCGCCACCACAGTGTGCCCCTCAACCCAAGCCCTTAAGGCAAAACAGTTTGCCCAATGTACTAATCATAGGAGACTTAGTTGTGAGGCACACTGATGTCCCACTCACTAGGCTGAACAAGGAGAAGGTGACAGTCAGTTGTCTATCAGGTGCCAGGAACCGCCACATAACACATGCACCCAGGTCACTCCACAACAAGTACAAATATGATTCAGTCATTGTCCATGTGGGTGTGAATGACCTGAGACGTACCTGCCTGGACTACATGAAAAGAGATGTGATGGAACTCTCGGATTATGTGGCCCAGACAGGTATGACCCGAGCCCTGAGCAGTATTCTACCGTTACCCAGAATGATACCACAGTATGAGCAGAAAATGATTAACTTCAACAATTGGCTAAGTTTCTGGTGTCATTCCAAGGGGATCCAGTATCTGTCTGCCTGGGATGACTTGACTGACAGATCTCAATGCTTTTGCCAGAGACAGCCTTCATCTGTCACTCCTAGGATTCTGGGTACTGGCTAAGGCTCTTGCCACCCCTATAGTGCCTTTTTTAGGCAGTGTTCCAAAGACCAAATTTTCACAGCAACAGCTACAAACAAATGCAATCTGAGGGTCATGTTGCTCAATGCTAGAAGTCTAAATCTCAGGATGCATTCACTTGAAGCTCTCCTCAAAATGGAGAATGTTGACATCTGTGCTGTAATGGAGACCTGGTTTAAAGAAGCATAAAACACCCCTTTGCTCCCAGGCTACAACTCATTCCATACCTTTTGGCTTCAGAATATGGCCAGAAGCTCCAAAGGTGGTGATGTCTCCATATTCTTAAAGGATACGCACACCTCTAGACTGGTAGCCCAGCACAATGCATCTGAGATACTTCAGGTACAACTAACACTGGGTAAGACGGTGATACAAGTCATAGCCTGCTACAGAACCCCAAACATGTCCCTAGACTCTCACTCCAAGTTCCTAAACAGCCTGGAATCTATTAAGGTCCAACCCAATACTGTCATACTGGGTGACTTCAACTACTCTTCCATCAACTGGGAAAACTATTTAAGTACCAATGTACAGGTCAAATGCTTTCTGGAATTTATCAATTCCAATGCCCTGGCCAGCTCATTCTGACCCCCACTAGAGGAAGCAACATCCTCGACCTGGTTATCACCAACATGGGAGACCGTTGCTCCAGCCCTATAGTCAATTCCTCCCTAGTTAAATCTGACCACAAACCGATCACCATGGAAATCTCCATCTCACCTACACCCCTCACTAAGGTGACCACGCTGAAAAACTTCTCTAAAGCCGACTTTGGGCTCCTAAAAACAGAGGTAGCTAACTTCTTGGCACTCATGCCAATGGAAAATAGCTACATGACTGCTGAATCATACACCGATGATCTGTACGAGCATGTACACAAATGCATGGACCTTGCCATACCAAATAGAACTAAAATGCTCTCCTCCAAAAAAGGAAGCCAGTCTGGTGGTCCCCAGCCATCAATAAACTCTACAACAGAAGGAAGAAACTGTTGCAGAAAAAAATTAAGTCAAAAGACTGGAAAACCTCCCTTATCAGTCTCAACAAAAAGCTGAGATCCCTTATCAAAACCTCTAAAGCCAGCTATGAAAGCAGAATTGCAGCTGACACCAAAATCAACCACAAAGCCTTCTATAGTTATATCAAAAACCTCAAAGGCAATACCCAGATTTGCTCTGAGTTATTGCATAATGGCACCTCCTATACTGAGCCAAGAGATATAGCTAACATACTGGCTGACAGATTCAGTACCAACTTTATCCCCCCCCCAAGGGCCCTATCACAATACCAGACGAAACCCTGTTACCCACCATTTCTGCAGCACAGGTAAAAGCTGCATTGTCCAAAGCCAACAATACAGTGTCCATGGGGCCTGATAATATCCCTGGCTGTGTCCTACATGAGCTACATAACGAACTGGCACTACATCTGTGTGCCCTGTTCGATCACAGCCTTACCTCAGGCTATGTCCCTAATAAACGGTGCACTGCTAAAGTCACCCTGCTCCATAAAGGGGGAGCAGCTACAGACCCTGGGAACTAACGCCCTATTACCTGATGAGTCTGGTATGCAAAGCTATGGAGAGCATCATCATGGACCTGCTTAACAAATATATAGGCAATCTCCAAACTCTTGACCCAACACAGTTTGGCTTTGTCAAGGGGAGTTCCTGCCTGCTTTACCTGGTTGACTTCTTCAAGGCAGTCACCAAGGCTGTGGATGAGGGTAAGGCAGTACATACAGAATACCTCCACCTGGCCAAGAACTTTGATACCATTCCCCACTCAGGTATCATTGATAAACTCACCAAACTAGGCAGCAATCCTTACATCACTAGATGGGTTGCAAATTAGCTCACAGGCAGGATCCACGGAGTGAAAGTTGTGGATTCCAAGTCAGACTGTCAACCAGTCATGAGTGAAGTCCCACAGGGCTTGGTCCTGGGCCTTCCCCTGTTTGGCATCTACTTCTCAGAAGTCCACGCCAACAAAGAAGGACTTTGGCTGACAAAGTTCACTGATGACTGCACGCTAGGAATCATTATCAACTCCCCAAGTGATACAGACATCCTACAAAAGGGCCTCTCTGAGACCAATGACTGGTGTCAGAACCATGGCCTGAAGCAAAACACCAAAAATGTGTTATCATTCTCTTTGGAAAAAACTCAGTTCCCACGAATTACCACATTGATGGGAGCCCACTGAACACTGAAGGGACCATAAGAGATCTAGGAACCCAGGTTAACAGCCACCTCACCTTTGACCACCACATTGCCACTGTGGTCAGAAAGTCCTTTTATGTGGCACATCTTATAACCAAAGGTTTTGCATCCAGGAAGAAAGAGGCCATCATCCCTCTCTACTCATCCTTCATTAGACCAGTCATTGAATATAATGCCCCGACTGGCATGTACCTGACCAGACACTTACAACAGCTGTAGAGGCCACAAAAATACCTCACAAAAAGGATCCTAGGCCTTAAACACATGTCCTACATAGAGAGACTCAAGAAACTTTAGCTGTTCTCAGTCTCTTATCATCTACTTAGAGGGGATCTCTGCTTGACTTACAAAGCCATATCCGACCCAGCCCTACTTGAAATGCTACACCTAAAGAAATCCCAATTCCCACGCGTCACACACTCCAGAGATCACAACCTCATTATCACAATTAACAGAACATGCTGGAGGGACAGGTTCATCTCACAAAGACTGCCCATAATCTGGAATAAGCTTCCCATTCATGTCAAGCAGAATACCTCACTGGCCCTCTTCAAGAGAAATCTTAACGAGTGGATGGGTAACAGAAAGTTCACTCTGGGGATCATTCCAGTTGCCCTATTGGATAGGGGCACTGTGAACTAACATCAGGTGGCACAGTACCTGGGCAATTTTTTGGGGTAGGCTTGTAGAGGCTCCAGGGCCTTTAGCCTAGTACACACCTATGAACCTATGAACCTGAGAAGATGAATTAGATAAAATTTTTAATGCAGTATTAGAGCAAATGTATCTAGTTCAATCTAACCCAAGTCTGTTCAATTTTGAAACATGGCATCTTATCTTAGTAGCGGATATGCACTTTATTTACATTTGTCTTTTATCTGTCCATACCATCTGCATATCATTTCCATGGTAGTCCCCTTGGGAAAAGAGTTTTAGTACCACACCTTTAATTACCAAGAATATAAAAAAGTAATGGATGTCTTACTAGTTTGTGTGTGTGTGTGTGTGTGTGTGTGTGTGTGTGTGTGTGTGTGTGTGTGTGTGTGTGTGTGTGTGTGTGCTTGTGTGATGATGTGAGGTATTGCCAGCTATGCCAGTAGAAGTAGGGCAGTGGATGTGTAACATATGCCAGCATAGCTAGCTGGACTTTTGTAAAGAATTATATGTCATTTGTATATCAAACTTATTTGTACAGGTGCTTATGTTGAAAATGTATTTGTAAAGCTGCTTGTGTTAAAAATGTACCAACAGTAGGTCCTACTGGGCAGAAAAGAAATACACCTGTATGTTTGACTGTATTGTAACTGTTTAAATGAAAATATTGTAACAGAGGATACTGGAAGAGAAGAGATTAATCTAAGTCAAGCTAACTTTGAAAAGTATAAATTAAATTATCTGGTTTAGGCCATAAAGATTGTATCTTACAGTTCTGACTGCAGCCAGAGATGAAATATCTGTGAAAACCAGGACTAGGAATCATTCAATCTTGTCCTTAAGTGTAAACTAATTGCTACCCTGGTAGGGTGGAAGTTTTTGAAATTATTTTATAGCCTCCAGATGCTATAACACATCTTTGCAAAGCTCTATGTGTATGTATTATGGCAGATATATGCTAGATTCTGGTGCAGTTTCTAGTAAAGGGGTAGTGTGGGAACCAGAAGTCAGATGACCAGATGTATGTGATGTCATTCTGTAATCCAGCACTGAAATGATGTTTTAATACTAGATGATACAGAAGTCTCAGGGCAGTCTGTTTGTAAAACCTGACAAGAAGGAAGACCACTCACCCACATCATCTTGCCTTGCTCTAGAAAGTAAACTAGGGGACAGTAATTGTTTAGATCAGTCAGGAAAAGATAGTGAGATTAGTTAAGTATTGTTCTTCTCTATCTATGTGAACCTTTCCACCTGTGTTATTTTTAATATTTCCTGTGACTTGAGACTCTGGTATTTATTGTAAACAGTTATTTAGTATTTTCATGTTCTTTTATTATTTATTATTACATATATTTAAAGTTTTCAATGGCTGGTCTTTTAGAGGATATCTTAACTTTTGAGAAGACTTATATTTATTTGGTGACACTGTGGTTGCTTCTGAAAGTCTTGCTGCATTGGTCAAACACTACCATTTGTATTACTATTAATTTTACTCAGTATAATTGGGTATCCTTGTAAGAGCCTTAGAGTAGTTGATTTTGGAGTATTCTGGTGACAGTATCTACCTTATAGTCTGGGCAGAGGGGGCATAGCTGGTAAATCTGTGCTAGCCTTTCCCAGGTGTGTGTGTGTGTGTGTGTGTGTGTGTGTGTGTGTGTGTGTGTGTGTGTGTGTGTGTGTGTGTGTGTGTGAAAATCAAATCTCAAAGAGTGTGTGTTTCAGCTACTTGGAGAAGAGACACAGAGCACTGGTTTCACACAGAGAGTGGTGGAGGACTTGGCTTGGAACACTTGGCTGAGGACTTATCTCTACAGCTGTGGTCAGTATGGAGTCTTATTTGGGACCTAGTGAGAGAGAGAGAGAAACCCAGCCCATGGTGTGAGTGTGTTCCCTGTGTGCTCTTAAGGGAAATTGTTCTTCGCTCAGAAAGCTGCATCTGAAAATACTGTGCATATCTATCTTTGTTCCAAGTGAGCATTCCTCACCAATGTCAGTAGTGAGGATTGAGACTCCATGATTACTTGCCCAGAGGAGGGGCATCAGAGCTTGTATTTGTGCATTTGTGTATGTGTGTGTTTACTGCCTCTATTATTCAGATTGCTTTGTTCAAAGCAATGCTATACAATGCACTTTAGCATGTAGCATTGCGCTGACAAAAAGGCTACATATTTGCCATGTCAGCGAAACCACAAGTGTGGTTTGTGCTTTGGATGGATTTGCCATGGCACTTAAGGAATGTTTCAACAAAATATGTATGGCTGAAACTGATAGATTGATCTGGCACCTCATTCAGAAGTAATACAGGCTATGCCCCCTATATTGTGAGTGGTGTGGTTGTGAGGGGATTTACCCATAAGGGGAAAAAAAACTTCACCATGGTGCCATTTGGTCTTTCAGTCTTGACCAGCTGAGCCTTACAGAATCAGTCTTTGATGGACTAAACTAGATCTAATCTGGCAGAAAGTCTTGCTCATGTAGTCTCTCTATAGCATTTTTACCTTCATCTCCTCGCTATTGCCTGAGTTTGTTTCATAATTCAATTCTCTAGCCTGAGAATGTTGGCAAGTAGCCTGCTATGTATTCAGTGATCCCACATATTTAATCAGTTCTGCCTGTTGTCTGTGATGTCAAATGTCTATTCATCATGAAGAACTAGAAAAAAATATGTATTAATAGATATGTAACCTTATACATGAAAATCCTTTTCATCTTACAGTTTGTTCCTGTAGATTTGTCACTCATGACTTTCATAGAACAGATGGGTATGAGTCCATAATATCCAGGCCATCTGTAGAGAGGAGAAGAGCATTGCACATCATGGAATAATCCCCATCATTGTGTGTTGCTAGTTATGAAATTTCAGGAGGTGGTGAAGTCTAAGCAACAACTTTAGTGTGTGGCTGTTGAACAGTTCTTGTCCAAGGTCATTATAACTATGTGCTACCTTATGCAGACTTACGTGATACACTTTCCATTACTGTGAGAAGCATGGGGCTAACATAGTAAGAAAAGGTTCCTCTGGATGGAAAAGGATGAACTCTGGTTCAGGGTTACTAGCCATTACTGTGTTCTCCATTAAAGGTACATGGGTACACCTGAAAAAAATGATTATCCTGAGAGAAGCCATTGAAGGCTTGCTGTGACACTTAGTAGCATTGCAGAAACTGAACAGAACGATGGGCTGAAAACTGTAACAAGGGATTGAATCAATAACAGCATGAGGAAAAATATGTGTAGAACATCACAAAATGTGATGGTTTAAAATGTTGCTAAGTTGCTACCACTGTTAAAAATGCACTATTGATTGTATATACATACCTTCTGAGAGTTGGCTAGTGTTAGTAGGAAAAGGAAGCTATATTGTTCACAGACATCAAGTTTAAAAGACACCTGAGTACTAAACACAATGTTTCTTTATCACACGTTCTATTTTCCTCCATTTGAAAAGTGATTATATTTCCACTTTGTGTGGAATTTCACTGCTATTCAGTCTCTGCTGTGCACATTTGCCTTACCTGTTATATTAAAATTTCTCCACCGGCTCTTACTTCATATTCCCAAGTTCGTATTGGATGCTCTCCCTAGAAATACCCACATAGGTATTTGGAACCATGCCTTTTTTTCTTGTCCTATTAGGAGCTATAAAAAATAGTGTGACTGTCTGGGAATGCAGTCTTACACAAATACTTGCTGGATCAAACAGCACTGAAACTATTAAGAGAGCACATTTCCTGGAACGCCAACAAACCAGCTTATTAATATGTGTTATCAAGTCAAAGTTAGAAAGTTGGAAGGCAAACAGTGTCAGTGGATTACAACTTCTGTTAAGATCCATCTCACAGCACAGAAACTTCAATGCCTGAAGGAACAGAAAAGGAATACGGACAGGCAAAGGAGTTATTAGTTTTTCTTAACACCATACCTCTCAACCTCGCGGTTCAAGAAATCTGGCAAAGCTAGAAATAATGTGGGGCAAAGGCCCAAAAATAGGGACAGATTTTAAATCTTGCTCCTATAAACTTAGAAAGTTGCTAGAATGACAGACTTTGCATTATTATATATTTTCTGAAGAATGTCATGTCTAAAACTCAATTGTCTGTCATTATTTACTATTATTTAGTCACTTCAATCATCAATGATTTGCCAGAAAACCACAAATTTTATGAGGAACACATCAAAAATAAGACACAAAAATCTGGACATTTTGCAAAAATCTGGACAGTTGAGAGCTATGCTTAATACTCAGATTGTCATTTGCTCAGCTAACTGAATATATAAGGACCTTGCTCTTACCTAGAGCTACAATACCCTTAGTCACCTCTAAGTTCATGTCACTGTCTTATGACCCTTATTTAATCTCATTGTCTCAGCTCAATACATCTTCTTTTACAAACTTCATTCCCTTAATATATATATATAGTATTTTCTTTCCAAAGTTAGTATATTCTACTGCAATGTGGTTAACTGTCTCTCTCTGCTTTTGAACCTGTACCCAGTGCTTCTTTAACATTTACAACATGGAAGAATGTTTTGCTTACTGCTTTGACTTTTATTAGACACGTTTTTGAATTACAGGCCCTTATTTCTACAAATCCTTTCTTGATTTTTGACTAGGCCAGGGTGAATCTTAGAATCAGCCCTTCTTTTATGTGAAAGGTTGTCTCTGAATTACCTTTAAAACAGGCCATTCATCTCCCTGTTTTATCTTCAACCCCAAAACAGAGGAGAAAGTATTCTTTGTACCTTAGATGTCCACAGACAAGTGAAAGTTTATCTAAACAGGACAAAAGATTTTAGAAAGTCTGCCAACTTTGGGATCCACTGAAGGCAAAAAGAAAAAGACACCACTTTCTAAATGTGAAACTGTTTCTATATTGTTGTCCCAGGCTATCAAACCTTGTTACACTCGCCATGGAGAAAGTCCATCTCAGAAAATCAGGGCTCACTCTACTGAAGTTATAGCTACTTCTAAGGCTTTCTGGAAAGGGATCACTGTAGGTCTATCCTAGAGGTGATTACTTAGTCTTCTGTGCATATGGCACTACAAACTTGATTTGGTCTCCAAAGCTAGAGATAAATTTGCAAAAGTCATCCTTTAAGGGCTTCTAGACAGTTCTTTTCCGTCCACCCTTTCTCATAAAGTGATTTGCCAATGTTCCTATACACATTGTGACATTCAGTAAGTCAAGTGTCGAGAAATATTTTCTAGCTTGCCCCTCCTTACTTTTTTGGGCTGCTTTATAATAAAAAGCTTCATAAACTTTTTATTAATCTACAGCCTCAAAAGTGTAGCTTTTCCAGTTATGACTCAGTCTTCATTAATGACATAACTAACACACTCTCTTCACATCCCTTATCAAGAAAATTGAACAAAGACTTCAAAAGGACTTTGCATCGCTTTGAAAGTACTTCGTCTTCAATAAACTCCAAATTATCCCTGCAAATCTGCAGTTATAGTATTTGGTACTGCACATAAACTAAAGGTTAACCACACTATCAGTATTGTACACAGGCATGAACAAAGCACTCCGATAGACTTATTATTACCTGGGTTGTCACCTTGATTTTTCACTTAATTTCCTTTATCATACTGAATGCATTTTCTCTTAATTAATGGCATGCCACACAGTTTATAACCATTTAACAAAGGCAGGTTAGCATTAATCAAAAGTATCCTTATCCCAAGGATACATCACAGTCTGCTTCTTCTTGCCTTAAATTCATCACACAGCAGAAATCATTTGCAGATTACTATAAATAAATCATGTAGATTTAGAATATTTGCACCATCACTATCCAACATGGAAGAAGGCCTTCTGCTTCTTGTAACTGCAAAGACTAGCTTCCTACTATTTGGGGAACAGTTTAACCATAATAGTTAAGATCTTTACCTCATAGATACAAGGTACAGGGTTTGATTCTGACCTCTGGTTATTGGCTAGTCTTACAATAATAGGCAGACTGATAGCCTAGTATTTACCTATGAACAACCTAAAAACATATAAACTGATTAAGTGCAAATATTGCACCGCTCTTTCTAACAAGCATATGCACAAGTCCATCTTCTTTGACCTCTGTTAGCAGCAGAAATGAAAACAAATAATTTATATGGACTTAGCTTCAGGAAGCTCATTGAAGAAAAGAGCTTTGATAACCCAGTCCCTGTTAACTGCAACAATCTACCTAGAGAAATAAGAAGTGAAGCAAAACTATAAGACTTTTAGATACATATACAATGATTTGCTTAGTTAACCTTAGTATGTGTCATTATTTCATGGATGTAAGCTAATACATCATAGCCTTTGCACTCTTCATACCTATTTATGACCCACTGCTGAGAAAACACCTGAAATGTATGCTGTAAATACTGTTAGTCTAACTGCAGTTCTTTAATCCATGCTAATAGTTTAGCATGAAAGATTTATATTATCTCATGCCACTTCACTTTTCACAACATAACACTAAACCTTCCTATCCCTGCTTTACTTCACTATGTGCTTCATCTCTTCTTCTTCTTCACTGCCCTCTGCCAGTCACCTTACACAAGCAGATATCCCCCACATGATCTACAAAATCAACATTTGTCTACTCTTTAAGCTTGCCTTCTGACATAATATACATTTCTAAGCACCTCTTTAGTGTAATTTCCTCTGGTGGATCTATATCTCTTTCTCCCTTTCCTACACTCCCTTACTACCTGCAGTAAGTGCCTCTTTATAACTTTATCCTACTTTTCTTACTCTAGAAAATCCCTGCCTGCAACTTTATCTCACTCTTCCTCCCTTTACTCTAGAACTGACTTATTTTTCTTCCCTCGACCTATGAACTTTCATTAGTTTCCCTAACAAATTAGCCTTAGCATAACTTGTTTCAATAGTAATAAATAGATCCATTAAAGAATCTTATGTACACCCCCCTTTGGAAAAAAAAAAAAAACATATATTCTCCCCTTGCACAAAGGAGGCAATGCCTCTGACCTCTCTAGCTAGAGACCCATTGTTATTCCTTCACATCTATCTAAAATATTGGAAAAAATGCATTCATTTTCAACTCCCACCCAGAACAGCTTTAACTTAATCATAACACTGCCACTTCCATTCTTGGCATCATAAATACCTTCACCACGGAAGTATGACACCCTCTATAATTTCTGCACTATTCCTGAACTTGTCAAAATATTTGATTTTATTTCTCATAAGAATCTTTAGACCTTCCACACGGATGTGTCATGGTATCATTTCTGCACTATTCTTGAACTTGTCAAAACATTTCAGTCTGTATCCCAAGAGAGATGACTTCAAAATGTAAAAACTTTAGACCTTTTCCACTCTGCTGTGTCATGGTTCCAAAGTAATCTAACAGATCACAAGCAGTAAATGGCAAATAAGCTACTCCACCTTTTTTTCTGTCTCTTTTGGGCTTCCCCAAGAGTCAGTATTTGGGCACTTATTATTTAATATATGTGGAAGATTTAACTCTTATTCGTGCTGGCCCTATTTCTTTCTTTTCACTTCTGGCAATTCAACTACCACAGGGAATTACCCCATTGGCAATACACCCCCAAAAATAGCCCCAGTTGTTCAGAATTTGGGAACTTATGTGAACAGTGACCTAACTTTCAACCGATATGCATCTATTGTTGTAAGAAAGTCCTTCTGTTTTGCACAGATTATAAACAAAGATATTGTGTCTAGATCTAAGGATGTCATTGTCCCCTTTTACTAAGCTCTCATTAGGGCAGTCATTGAATATGATGCCCCCTTTGTCATATATCTGTCCAGATACATGCAATAACTGTAATAACCATAGAGATACCATCCTAAAAGGATAGAAGGCATTTCTTACATGATCCGACTCTAAGCTCTGTCACTATACTTTGTATCCTATAGACTGCTAAGAGATGACCTGTGTCTGGCACACAAGGAATCCTCCAATCCATTAGTAAAGGATTTACTGCACATCAGCAAGTCAAATTGCTTCAGAAATACTCAGTCTAGTGATGTAAACCTCTTCTGCAACATCAACACTATGGTTTGAGGGGCAGGTATATCTCACAGAGGATACTTCTGCTGTGGAACAAATTCCCCAGCCACATAAAGAAAGTTCATCCTTGTCCATATTCAAGTGCAACTTAGATCTATGGATGGGAAACAGAAAATCTATCCAATGACTGCCTCCCACACTACTAATGGACAGATGTAGCTCTTAAATGCTTTATCCCATGCATGAGTTTCCTCAAATTATATGATCCCACTTACTCTCATTAGTGGTAATATATAATTATCGGCCATGGAATGGGTGAGGCCAGTTTATAACCAAAAGGAATAGGTTCATTTTCAACACCAAAAGCTAAAATGGGTACACTTAAAATGGCCTGCAAGGGAAGCTAACCTAGTACTTACCTATGAAACTATAAAATTCCACCCAACTACAATAGCTCACTGAAGATGCATCCACCTCCTTTGAGCACTAGCTAAGTAAATCTGACCTCATTTTAAATCTGGGGCTACTTCTTTACACCCTCAAGCCACACAGACACTACAAATCCAATTTTACAAACACCTCCCGAAACAAAACAATTACTTGAAGTCATCTCTCAAACCAAATTACTAGGAGTCTTAATAGATGACAGCATGAAATTTGAACTACTTATTCAGCAAACAATGAAAAAAATCGGTCACCCTTGTAATTTCTCCATATCTTTTGGGTTTCTAACACCATGACGGGAGTGGACCCCATTCCTAAGTCAAAGTACGATTATCATGAAATTAGTATTGTTTCAATCTTTGATGTCAGCCAGAAGTGCTCTTCACAGCACCCGCACTGGGCCCAGTAGTGACTCCTTCTGCAATTCGTATGAAGGTACACCATTGGTAACATATCTAAATATGATTGTAGATTATTTTTTATAAGATCTGTTGCTCTTACTATTATTGGAATTATCTAGGTATCTTTCTTCCAGATTGATCCTGTTTCTGCTTGGAAACCTAATATTTTATGACTTTGTGTCTCTGTGTACGCAAGCACTGTAGTCACTGAGTGTAGCGATTTCAATGATCAATGCTACTTTTGTCTTCTTTTCATAGAGCACTATATCTGATTTTCTCGCATCTATCTTTTGAACAGTTGGTAATGGGTAATCCTATGTCATGTACACTTCATCATTTTCTATGATGCTTTGTGGTTCGTGTTTCCAGTATTTTTCAGCTAATTCAGTATTATAATGTTTGCACAATCCCCAGTGCAACAGTCTTGACACATTATTATGCCTTTCAGTATACAGTGGGGGGACGGGGTGGCATAATGGTTAAGGTGTTCACCTTATAGACACAAGGTGCAGGGTTCAATTCTCACAGGGGATAATTGGCTAGGCTTAAAAAATGGCCCACAGGGGCAGTTAGCCTAGTGCTAATCTATGAATCAGACCTTCTGCCATTAGTATGTCACAACCAGCAACAAGGTGTGCAACTGTTTTCCAATTCTGTTTTACAAAAGCTATATTTGTTTGTTTCTCCCACATGTTCAATTGACTTTGTAAACCAACATGCACGTAGTCCACTATCTTGGGCCGCCAATATTAACCTTTCATCTTTTGTTTGAATTTGTCTCTACATAACCATTTCTGTGTTCAATCCTGATCAACATGAGGTTGTTCCAGGAGTTTTCTATAGTTGCAACTATATTTATGCATTTTCCACATTTCTTGCCTTCTCATCTGATCCTTCACCTTATATTCTTTGTTTTGTTTTTTGGCACATTCAGTTGCTGCCTGATTTTTATCTACTTCTGGTTTGATTTCCATTCCCACTTGATGCCGATATGCTTCTGCTAGTCTAAGAAGGGAAGTCATCTTAGATTTATTCTCCTCGTGTTTCAAACATTTAACTATGTTTGGGTCTTGTGAAGTCAGCAGATATGTATGCAGTCCCACAATTGTAGATCTATATTTGTAATGAATTTCAAGGAGGCCCATATCTCCTTCTGAATGAGGAATATATAATCTTGGCATGCACTGATTTTTATAAATCATTTGATGAGGATGAAGCATCCTTTTGATTTCCTGTCTAATATATCCAACAGCTTTTGGGGCCAGTCAGTCACTCACTGCAAAACTGTAAGTTAGGACAGGAAGAGCAAATTGGTTTATAGGTTGAACTTTGTTCCTAGATGTCAACGCTGTTTTCAGGATTAATTTAAGTCTTCTAAAATATTCCTTACTAAGTTTTATTCGCACTTGTTCATGTTTTATTGTTGAGCCTTCATCAGTTCCCATATATTTATACACTCCCTCTTGCTCAAGAGCTTTTTATCACAGTCTTGTCCCAAACTGATGTTTTCTTGGTGCAGCAGTTTTCCTACTTTAAAGGTTGCTTTTGCACATTTATCAACCCCAAATGGCATTCTTATATCATCTGAAAAAGTTTTGACTACTTGCAGTTGTGCTTTCATGAGCAATAATGTTTTAAATCATCAACAAAGAGAAGATGTGAAGTCTTTAAACTTTGTTGCTTTCTGGGAGTCAAATTACAGCCATAACCTAATTTGTTAAGCAGACAGCTCAATGGGTTAAGGGCAAGGCAAAAGAAAAGCGGTGACAAAAAGTCACCTTGGAATATTCCCCCTTTGAATTTTTATCCCTGGAATAATAATTTGTCCTTTATTATGGATTAACTGCAGAGTTGTTTGCCACTGTTTCATGGTCACTGTGATGTAGTTTATTAGTGTAGGGTGCATCTTCATAGGTTCATAGCTGTGTACTAGGCTAATGGCCCTGGAGCCTTTATAAGCCTAGCCCATAGAAGTGCCCGTGCCACCCGATGTTAGTTCCCAGTGCCTCTATCAAGTAGAGCCTTTGGAGTGATCCCAGAGTGAACTTTCTATTTCCCATCCACTCATCAAGATTTCTCTTGAAGAGGGCCAGTGAGGTGCTCTGCTTGACATGTATGGGAAGTCTATTCCAGAGCATGGGCAGTCTCTAGGTTATGAACCTGTCCATCCAGCATGTTCTGTTGATTGTGGTCTCTGGAGTGTGTGGTGTGGACGGATTGGATTTCTTTAGATGTAGCATTTCTAACAGAGCTGGGTCAGACATGGCTTTGTAAGTCAAGCAGAGATCGCCTCTTAGTAGATGATATGAGACAGAGAATAGCTGGAGTTTTTTTAGTCTGTGCATGTAGGACATGTGTTTAAGGCCTAGGATCCTCTTCATGAGGTACTTTTGTGGCCTTTTCAGCTGTTGCATGTGTCTAGTGAGGTACATGCCAAATGGGGCATTATACTCGATGACTGGCCTAATGAGGGAAGAGTAGAGAGAGAGATGATGACCTTTTTCTTCCTGGATGCAAAACCCTTGGTAATAAGATGTGCCACATAGAAAGACTTTCTGACCACAGTGGCAATGTGGTGGTTGAAGGAGAGCTTGCTGTCAACCTGTGTCCCCAGATCCCCAGATCTCTTATAACTCTTTCAGTGTTCAGTGGGCTCTCATTGATGTGGTAATTAGTGGGAACTGAGTTTTTCTCAAAGGGGATGACAATGCATTTTTTGGCATTAAGCTTAAGGTCATGGTTTCGACACCAGTCATTGGTCTGAGTGAGGCCTTTCTGTAAGATCTCTACATCACTTGGGGAGTTAATAATAGCTCCCAGCTTGCAGTCATCTGCGAACTTGGTCAGCCAGAGTCCCTCCATGTTGGCCTGGACTTTTGAGAAGTAGATGCCAAACAGGAGAGGACCCAGGACCGATCCCTGTGGGACTGCACTCGTAACTGGTTGGCAGTCTGACTTGGCGTCAGCTACTTTCACATTGTGGGTTCTATCTGTGATCCAATTTGCAACCTGCCTAGTGATATAAGGTTTGATGCCTAGCTTGGTGAGTTTATCAATAATTCCTGAGTGAGGAATGGTATCAAAGGCCTTGGCCAGATTGAGGTAGGCTGTATAAACTGCCTTGCCCTCATCCATAGCTCTGGTGACTGACTTAAAGAAGTCAACCAGGTTGAGCAGGCATGATCGACCTTTCATAAAACCAAATTGAATGGGACCTAGAGTTTGGAGATTCCCTATATTCTTGTTAATTAGGTCCATGATGATGTGCTCCATAGCCTTACATATCAGACTCATCAGGCTAATGGGGAGATAATTACCAGGGCCTGTAGTTGCTCCCCCTTTATGGAGAGGGATGACTGTAGCAGTGCGCCATTCAGTAGGGACAAAGCCTGAGGTGAGGCTGTGATTTAACAGGACACACAGATGTGATGCCAGTTCACTTTGTAGTTCATGTAGAACACATCCAGGGTTATTGTCGGGTCCCATGGAAGCTATATTCTTGGCCTTGGACAATGCAACTTTAACCTGTACTGCAGTAATGCTGGATGCCTGGCATTCCTCCGGTATTGTGATTTGTCCTTTGGGGGGAGAGAGAATGATAAAGTTGGCACTGAATCTGTCAGTACCATTGTACAGTAACTCAGAGCAAACTTGGGTATTACCGTGAATATTCTTGATATAATTATAGAAGGCTTTGTGGTTGTTTTTAGTATCTGCCACAATTCTGCTTTCATAGCTGGCTTTAGAGGTTTTGATGAGGGATCTCAACTTTTTGTTGAGGCTAATACATTTTTAGGCACTCTTTTATCCATGAATGTGGGATACTATCAATTTTTATTTTGTAGTCTATCCATACCATACTTAGATTCTTCCCCTTTTTTACAGTTTTCCACTATGACTTTATTTAACAAGAAATGATCCTTTGTTCCATATGACTTTATTTTATTGCCCTTTTGTTCTACTGCCATAATTGAGTTTTCTTCTAAATGACTATAAACTCTGTTGGCCTCAGTTCCAGTGTATAGTTTATGCATCATCAGAAGGCAAGTTATTGGTCTGTAATTTTTAGGGTAGCTTGCAGGTTCACTCTTAAGTAGGAGCATTGTTTTTCCTGTTGTTAGCCAGCCTGGTGTCTGTTTGGGATGCACATATAAATAGTTCTTAGTAATGGCCAAATCTTTGTGCAGAGATGTTAATACTTTTAGCCAGAAGTTAGGTGCTGCATCTGGGCCTGGGTTTTTCCAGTTAGAGGCTCTTCTTAACCTTGTTTCAAGCTCTCTGGCTGTTACTTCATCCCATGTCATATCCTGTACATTTGAACTTCTTATTCTTTCTTTTACTTTTTCTATCCATTTAGCATCTTTATTATGTTCCAAAAGATCTTCATAAATACTTCTTCAAAATGTATCTATTTCTTCTTTTTTAGTAGTCTTTCAACTCCTTTTACCTTGTTTCCCAGTTCTCTATAAAACTTTTTTGGGTCATCAATAAATTACTTATTTTGTACTTTTCCTTTATATTTATATGTGTCACATGAGTTTTTCTGCCTGTGCTGATATTTTTAATTTATTATTTGCAATAGTGCATGGTAAATCCTGATCCGTTATAATACTGTGCATTGCTTTTATCACATCTGTCTTTCTGAGTATTTCTGTTGATCTGTTCCCTCTTCTATACTCTTCTAACAGTGACACTTCTTGTCTTAATTGCATTATAGTTTTCTCTATTCAATACTTTCATGATGGCATTCGATTTTTCACCATCCTTTCCCTCACTACCCTGTGTTCTTGTGGTAGGCCTTCACCTGTTATTAATTTGGCTGCACAGTAATGTATCCTATTTACTTATGTTATGTTGCATAAATCTATATGGACAGTCCTAATTACTTTGTTAATTTGTAGTATCAAATTTCTAACTTTGGTTTTTATCGACCTTTGGCAGTCTATTTCTTTCAATAATTTTAATATTTTATCAAACTTCTAACTTTTTGGTTTTATTGACCTTTTGCAGTCTATTTCTTTCATTGATTTTAATTTGTCTATCCATCTCTATTAAATCAAGTAACTCTTCTCTTAGATAATTTTCTTCTAAACTGAGGGTACATTCTTTGTTCGCCATTTCCTGTGAGCATTCTATAGAAAGCTCCAGAGCTTCTTACTGTGCCACATTCTCTTCAGTTTCACCCCATGTCATCTGTTGCTCTTTCATATGGCAACACACTGGCCTATCACTCCACGGCATTGACTGTGTCAGAGTTGCCACAGTTTCCTGTTCTTTGCTCTAACTGAATCTTTGTATTGGTTTCCTGTAGGAGGCTCAAAAGTACCTTCATATGTTAACGGATTAGATGCTTCCTGCTCCACTGGTTTCTCCGTAATTTGGGTGTTCATTGCTCTATCCTGTTGAGTTGTTATCTGAGTTAAATTTTCTACACTAAATCATTCACTTTGCAGGTACTCCGTAACCTTACTTTCTATTTCCTTAACTTCTCTAGTAGTAATCTTCTTTTCTACATTTCCTATTTGTTTTCTTATTTTTGTATTATAAAATGTTCTGTATCCAGGTGTCTTTGCCTGTATTTATCTCTTCAAATATCTTTGGTGCTGCTCTTTTTGCATTGATTAATTTTGCTTTCTCTTTTGCATAAATATTGCACCATATTAAATCTCTTTTTCTTTCCCATGTCCCTATTTCTTCTTCAGATGCCACAAGCTTCTCTTGTTTCACCTTACTTTGGGGATTAGTTGTTCCATCATGCAGTGATATGACCTGTGTTAGACTTTCTACACTGAATCGTTCATTTCACAAATACTCCATAACTGCAGATTCTAGTTTTTTTTAACTTCTATGTGACTAATCTTCTGTTCTACATTCCCTTTTTGTGATCTTATTTTTTTATTGTGAAATTTTCCATATCTGGATACTTTTGCCTATATTTCTCTTAGAATATCTTTGGGGCTGGCTTTTTTGTGTTGATTAATTTGGCTTTCTCTTTTGCATAAATATTGCACCATATCAGATCTCTCTTTCTTTCCCATGTCCATGTTTCTTATTTATACCTTTCAAACGTCTCTAAATTTTGTTTTTTAAATTTTTGCACTTCCTCAGTCACTTCTTTTTCCAAATGGCACAAGGTTTCTTGGTCTATATATTGTTTTAAATGGATCTGTTGTATTAATGAACACAATTTTTTATTTGTAGCTTCTGACAGTTTTTTTGTGGAAGTATTTTTCTTTCCTCTAATTTCTCTCTTAATCTTTCCGTATATCTTTTGTCTGGAAATTTGGGGCTTCTTGCATAATAGTAACAATACATAATTTCTTTCTTATCCTCACCTATATAGGACGAACCATTTCCTCAAAGACAGTAGGAGGAAAGGACTGGTCTGGTACCAACTGTCTATTATTTACACTGCTCTATGTCTCTCCAATCTTTGCGCATCTGCAGGCCACTCAAATGCGCAAATTGGAGCAATAATATAATCAAATAGCAAACTTGCATCCAATAAACCTTTCCATTTTCACCACTGCACACCACTGCCTCACATTCTCTATGTACACTAATTTATATATCAACAAGATAGGTGCCCTACCCTAAGTGTTGTCCTATAATGTTACTATCCCAACAGATTGCTCTGTTTTGGTGACAAACACCTTTAGATTCAAAAGTCCTACAAGACAGCTGGTGATGCTTTATATGGTAACTGTATCTCTAATTCTTGCAACTCTATTCCCCTGTCTATCAGACTCTTAGAAAATTGTCTTACCCTCAAACATAATCTAAAATAGTTTCTATGAGATTATTGGTTATGACTATGGATACCAAATGTTAAGGTATCAGTCAAGAACAATGTTTTCAAGTGCTGGAAATAATTAATTTCAGGACCACAGGACACTGTGAAGAAATAAAATAACTTTGACAGTCTCAGCGTAATGAAGAGTGCGGAATGAAATCGACTTTTAAGATGATGGTACGGGTGATAGCTTGTTTGAGGCTGGGGGGGTTAGATGCCAATGGCAAGAGAAAGGTTGAATATATGGGAAGCAGAATAAAACAACACAGAAAAAAATTCTGCTTTGGTAACGTAACAGCTGTAAACATCATAATCAAACCAGTCACCTGAACTTTTTCAAAGGAATCCAGTAAATAAGACACGTCTATGTTTTTTACAAAATACTTATGTAAATGATCCATCTAAGGACAATTTGAACTGTCCATTTTCAGCTTCTTCTGATTTCCACCATTTGCTGCCATGACCGCTGTCTTGGTACTAAGTTTCATTCTATGTGCCTTCAGTTTTGCATTCCATTCCCCTATCATTTGTTGAATTTCCTGTTTGGAGTCTGCTTGCAGTGCCACTTCATCTGCATACAGAAGGCTTGTTCATCTGTCCTCTCTGACCAGTTTACTAATGTAGTCTATCACCAGTATGAACAGCAGTGAGCTCAGAGTGGAGCCCTACTTCAGAGGCTTCCCGTACTACGAATGCCTCGCAGTGAGCTCAGAGTGGAGCCCTACTTCAGAAGCTTCCCGTACTACGAATGCCTCGCAGTGAGCTCAGAGTGGAGCCCTACTTCAGAAGCTTCCCAGACTACGAATGCCTCGCAGTGAGCTCAGAGTGGAGCCCTACTTCAGAGGCTTCCCGTACTACGAATGCCTCGCAGTGAGCTCAGAGTGGAGCCCTACTTCAGAGGCTTCCCGTACTACGAATGCCTCGCAGTGAGCTCAGAGTGGAGCCCTACTTCAGAGGCTTCCCGTACTACGAATGCCTCGCAGTGAGCTTAGAGTGGAGCCCTACTTCAGAGGCTTCCCATACTACGAATGCCTCGCAGTGAGCTCAGAGTGGAGCCCTACTTCAGAGGCTTCCCGTACTACGAATGCCTCGCAGTGAGCTCAGAGTGGAGCCCTACTTCAGAAGCTTCCCGTACTACGAATGCCTCGCAGTGAGCTCAGAGTGGAGCCCTACTTCAGAGGCTTCCCGTACTATGAATGCCTCACAGTGAGCTCAGAGTGGAGCCCTACTTCAGAAGCTTCCCGTACTACGAATGCCTCGCAGTGAGCTCAGAGTGGAGCCCTACTTCAGAGGCTTCCCGTACTACGAATGCCTCGCAGTGAGCTCAGAGTGGAGCCCTACTTCAGAAGCTTCCCGTACTACGAATGCCTCGCAGTGAGCTCAGAGTGGAGCCCTACTTCAGAGGCTTCCCAGATTACTAATGCCTCGCAGTGAGCTCAGAGTGGAGCCCTACTTCAGAGGCTTCCCGTACTACGAATGCCTCGCAGTGAGCTCAGAGTGGAGCCCTACTTTAGAGGCTTCCCGTACTACGAATGCCTCGCAGTGAGCTCAGAGTGGAGCCCTACTTCAGAGGCTTCCCGTACTACGAATGCCTCCATGAGTTTGAATGCTGTTCGTACTTGTGTCATTGTGTCTTTGTACATAGCCTGCTCTAATTTTACCAATGCTTCAGGGACTTTGAACCATCAAAGATTGCCCAAAACAGCCTTCCTGAGGCCTGGTCATATATCTCCTCTAAGGATAAAAATGCACAGCTGGACTCTTTCCTCATCTTCAGCTTTTTCTCCATTGCCTGTCTTATGACAAACATCAAATCAGCTGTACAGCATCCTGATCTGAATTCAAACTTCTCAACTCCCATCTTATCTCACACACACACACACACACACACACACACACACACACACACACACACACACACACACACACACACACATGCCCGCACGCACACACGCACGCACGCACGCATGCACACACACACACACAAAAATACTGTGTTTCTGTACATGCAGCTTTAGAAAATTTGCACACGCGCGTGCACACACACACACACACACACACACACACACACACACACACACACACACACACACACATGCACACATGCACACATACACACGTATATATATATATATATATATATATATATATATATACATGGTTATCATTCATTTGGTTGGTTGAATTCAAACTTTATATCATGTTGGAATGTAGGAGTGTGTAGGAAAATGAATGTTTAACTGAAATGGTAGTGGTTGTGAAAATAAGCAAGATTCTATTATGAGTGGTAATGAGCATGTATGAGTATTCACCTATTAGAGTTAGGTAAATGGATAAATTTATATTGTGCCTGTTTTGATGTTCTGTGTGTTCTGAGACCCCTTGACTTGATTAGTGCTACTTATTAGGGAAACAATTTTCAGTAATATAATGTGCAGGGTTAGGGTGTAGGGTTAGTTCACAGGGGCAAAGCCTACCCTTACTCCTGCACCTAACCCTAACCCTACACTTTACGTTATTAAAATCCCTTTCCCTAACAGTTGATATACATATAATGCAGCAGGATATACATATAATGCAGCAGGATATGGGCAGGGATGCTCTTGCACAGGGATGCATAGGTGCATGGCCCCAGTACAAAAGTACTGTGTTTCTGTACATGCAGCTTAAAAAAAATTTGCACACACGTGCGCGCACACACACACACACACACACACACACACATACACACACACACACACACACACACACACACACACACACACACACACACACACACACACACACACACACACACACACACACACACACACACACACACACACACACACACACACACACACAGTGCATGTTCCACATTAGAATGCCTTCGTTGTAATATACTTATCTACATCTTACGACTAGGACTTTGGATACCTTACAGTTCTATTTTATAAACAAACAGGATTTGTGTATACCATTGATGTTTTAAAGATGTCTGTAAGACAAATGGCGTGTAAGTAAGGAGAAGTCCTAATAAGTCTTTCAGCTTTACTTCTTTATTGGGTAGCACTTTATAAAGGGTTTATGTTACTCTTTCAAATGCCAATTGTTGAATATGTTTGATGTGACTTTCAGCACTGAAGGTCTATTTTAATAAAGCTGTTCATTATCAAAGCACTTAAAAGACACTTATGTTGAAAACAGCAGCTCTATTTGCGAATATCAAAGTTCACAAAGTCGAATACCTTCCCATGGTTGTGAGTCTGGGGAGTGATATATAAGATGATGTTTTCAAGTGTACTGACACATTACTGAGATATTTTGTTGTTTCGTTTTCAGCATGTTGTTGAAGTGATGGCCTTTTGTTTAACAAGGTGTTTGCTGGTGATTGAATGTGATGTCCTGGCTATAGACTTGAGTTGCACTATATAATATTTTCATTTAAGCATTTTTAAAAAAAACATATTTCAAGGTAGCTCCCCATTAAGTAAACAAAATAAGAGGAAGCACCACGACTGGAGCAAGTTTCACAGCAAATACAACGTTTTAATGTAAAAGTAAGCACTTTCACGCCCCAAAGGCCACTCAAAAGCGCAAATTGGAGCAATACTATAATCAAATAACAAACTTTGCATCCAATAAACCTTTCCATTTTCACCACTGCACACCACTGCCTCACATTCTCTATGTACACTAATTTATATATCAACCAGATAGGTGCCCTACCCTAAGTGTTGTCCTATAATGTTACTATCCCAACAGATTGCTCCGTTTTGGTGACAAACACCTTTAGATTCAAAAGACAGCTGGTGATGCTTTATATGGTAACTGTATCTCTAATTCTTGCAACTCTATTCCCCTGTCTATCAGACTCTTAGAAAATTGTCTTACCCTCAAACATAATCTAAAATAGTTTCTATAAGATTATTGGTTATGACTATGGATACCAAATGTTAAGGTATCAGTCAAGAACAATGTTTTCAAGCGCTGGAAATATTTAATTTCAGGACCACAGGACACTGTGAAGAAATAAAATAACTTTGACAGTCTCAGCGTAATGAAGAGTGCGGAATGAAATCGACTTTTAAGATGATGGTACGGGTGATAGCTTGTTTGAGGCTGGGGGGGTTAGATGCCAATGGCAAGAGAAAGGTTGAATATATGGGAAGCAGAAGAAAACAACACAGAAAAAAATTCTGCTTTGGTAACGTAACAGCTGTAAACATCATAATCAAACCAGTCACCTGAACTTTTTCAAAGGAATCCAGTAAATAAGACACGTCTATGTTTTTTTACAAAATACTTATGTAAATGATCCATCTAAGGACAATTTGAACTGTCCATTTCCAGCTTCTTCTGATTTCCACCATTTGCTGCCATGACCGCTGTCTTGGTACTAAGTTTCATTCTATGTGCCTTCAGTTTTGCATTCCATTCCCCTATCATTTGTTGAATTTCCTGTTTGGAGTCTGCTTGCAATGCCACTTCATCTGCATACAGAAGGCTTGTTCATCTGTCCTCTCTGACCAGTTTACTAATGTAGTCCATCACCAGTATGAACAGCAGTGAGCTCAGAGTGGAGCCCTACTTCAGAAGCTTCCCGTACTACGAATGCCTCGCAGTGAGCTCAGAGTGGAGCCCTACTTCAGAGGCTTCCCATTACGAATGCCTCGCAGTGAGCTCAGAGTGGAGCCCTACTTCAGAGGCTTCCCGTACTACGAATGCCTCGCAGTGAGCTCAGAGTGGAGCCCTACTTCAGAGGCTTCCCGTACTACGAATGCCTCGCAGTGAGCTCAGAGTGGAGCCCTACTTCAGAAGCTTCCCGTACTACGAATGCCTCGCAGTGAGCTCAGAGTGGAGCCCTACTTCAGAGGCTTCCCGTACTACGAATGCCTCTATGAGTTTGAATGCTGTTCGTACTTGTGTCATTGTGTCTTTGTACATAGCCTGCTCTAATTTTACCAATGCTTCAGGGACTTTGAATCATCACAGGATTGCCCAAAACAGCCTTCCTGAGGCCTGGTCATATATCGCCTCTAAGGATAAAAATGCACAGCTGGACTCTTTCCTCATCTTCAGCTTTTTCTCCATTGCCTGTCTTATAACAAACATCAAATCAGCTGTACAGCATCCTGATCCGAATTCAAACTTCTCAACTCCCATCTTATCTCACACACACACACACACACACACACACACACACACACACACACACACACACACACACACACACACATGCACACATACACACGTATCTATAGATATATATATATATATACATGGTTATCATTCATTTGGTTGGTTGAATTCAAACTTTATATCATGTTGGAATGTATGAGTGTGTAGGAAAATGAATGTTTAACTGAAATGGTAGTGGTTGTGAAAATAAGCAAGATTCTATTATGAGTGGTAATGAGCATGTATGAGTATTCACCGATTAGAGTTAGGTAAGTGGATAAATTTATATTGTGCCTGTTTTGATGTTCTGTGTGTTCTGAGACCCCTTGACTTGATTAGTGCTACTTATTAGGGAAACAATTTTCAGTAATATAATGTGCAGGGTTAGGGTGTAGGGTTAGTTCACAGGGGCAAAGCCTACCCTTACTCCTGCACCTAACCCTAACCCTACACTTTACGTTATTAAAATCCCTTTCCCTAACAGTTGATATACATATAATGCAGCAGGATATACATATAATGCAGCAGGATATGGGCAGGGATGCTCTTGCACAGGGATGCATAGGTGCATGGCCCCAGTACAAAAGTACTGTGTTTCTGTACATGCAGCTTAAAAAAAAATTTGCACACACGCGCGCGCGCACACACACACACACACACACACAGTGCATGTTCCACATTAGAATGCCTTCGTTGTAATATACTTATCTACATCTTACGACTAGGACTTTGGATACCTTACAGTTCTATTTTATAAACAAACAGGATTTGTGCATACCATTGATGTTTTAAAGATGTCTGTAAGACAAATGGCGTGTAAGTAAGGAGAAGTCCTAATAAGTCTTTCAGCTTTACTTCTTTATTGGGTAGCACTTTATAAAGGGTTTATGTTACTCTTTCAAATGCCAATTGTTGAATATGTTTGATGTGACTTTCAGCACTGAAGGTCTATTTTAATAAAGCTGTTCATTATCAAAGCACTTAAAAGACACTTATGTTGAAAACAGCAGCTCTGTTTGTGAATATCAAAGTTCACAAAGTCGAATACCTTCCCATGGTTGTGAGTCTGGGGAGTGATATATAAGATGATGTTTTCAAGTGTACTGACACATTACTGAGATATTTTGTTGTTTTGTTTTCAGCATGTTGTTGAAGTGATGGCCTTTTGTTTCACAAGGTGTTTGCTGGTGATTGAATATGATGTCCTGGCTATAGACTTGAGTTGCCCTATATAATATTTAGATTTAAGCATTTTTAAAAAAAACATATTTCAAGGTAGTTCCCCATTAAGTAAACAAAATAAGAGAAAACACCACGAGTGGAGCAAGTTTCACAGCAAATACAACGTTTAATGTAAAAGTAAACACTCTCACGCCCCAAAGGACGCTTCTTCAGACTTCAATACATTCAAAAGAAAGACCCAACATATATATAGTACTAAAACCAATTAAATCACAATCAGCTTAAACCAATCACTCAATTAAACAATGAAACCATGTAAAAACTTCTTAAAGTGATAGGTATATGCCTATTCTAATACATATGCAAACTATTCTATACAATATATATGAAAGAAGAAATACATATATTAAAGAGAAATGCATATATTAAAAAATACATATGTTAAAAAAATACTGTACATATTCTAAAGCATTAATTTAAAATGGGATATATATTAATAGAATCCATATATGCTTTAAAAATATATAATTTAATGTTTCAAAGGTCTATCAACTAAAAATGGTCTGAGTTCTACCTTGTCATTGAGGCCAAAGTCCCTGTCAGCCTGCATCCTAATGATCCAGTTAATTTCATTCTGCTCTGTGTAATTCTTAAAGTCTTCTAACCTATAGGTACGAGGAGTAAACTCTATAACTAAGAATAAAAACTTGTGTAAAGTGCCATGCTCCAAAACATGTCTTGCTAAGACATTCCCTTCATCTTCTCTGTTGATAGCATAAATGTGTTCCCTAACCCTGTCTCTCAGAGTCCTATTGGTCATTCCTATATAGAAAGATGGGCATTTGGTACAATAAGCAAGATATCATGGCTCTTTACACAAGTTTTTTCTATTTTTTAGTTCATTTTTAGTTGATAGACCTTTGAAACATTAAATTATATATTTTTAAAGCATATATGGATTCTATTAATATATATCCCATTTTTAGATTAATGCTTTAGAATATGTACAGTATTTTTAACATGTATTTTTTAATATATGTATTTTTTTAATATATGCATTTCTTCTTTCATATATATTGTATAGAATAGTTTGCATATGTAGTAGTATAGGCATATACTTATCACTTTAAGAAGTTTTTACATGGTTTCATTGTTTAATTGAGTGATTGGTTTAAGCTGATTGTGATTTAATTGGTTTTAGTACAATATATATGTTGGGTCTTTCTTTTGAATGTACTGAAGTCTGAAGAAGGTCCTTTGGGGCGTGAAAGTGCTTACTTTTACATTAAAACATTGTATTTGCT
Source organism: Protopterus annectens (assembly GCF_019279795.1). Classification (NCBI taxonomy): domain Eukaryota; kingdom Metazoa; phylum Chordata; order Ceratodontiformes; family Protopteridae; genus Protopterus; species Protopterus annectens. The sequence continues at coordinate 316,087,496 of NC_056739.1, forward strand.
GTGAAACCTGCTCCAGTCATGGTGCTTTCTTTCTTATTTTGTTTACTTGATTTGGGTTATTTTTGGTAGAAGCTCTACACACTAGTCGTTGTGTGTTTTTAGATAGCTCCCCATTAACTTGTTTTTTTGTACTAACACAATTTTAGAGACTTAATACATATACCATCCAACAAAATAAAATTGTTTTTATTGGTAAAATCTCTTTAGATGTTGCATGGTATTAGTTAACCATTTAACAAATGATTTATTTTAAAATTTTAAGTAACAGAATTCATTTTTGCATTAACGTTTGGTACTTGTAAACCAGAATTACAAGGCCACATTACCTTACCAGTGAAGAAAACAAGAAAAAATATCTGTTAGGATACCTGAACTTGGAGCTAGTCTTGTTGCAGCAATACATTAATTCTAAATGAGTCTGAATCTGAATATATTATCATACCCTACAACCTGTCTGACCCAGTAATTCCAATGATCAGCCTGTACAAAAAAAAAAAAAGATCTTATCTTCTTTGAAATGTTCTCCAGTTTTTTGTTATGCATGCCCTCTCTCTCGCTTTTGAACTCCAAACCCTTTTAACTTAATTCTGGCAATCTTATGTACCCGTAACATTTTCTTTATCACGTCTTTTATGCAGTGATAATATATTATGATGGTGTGGTCTCTATTTTCATATCTGAAGTTCTCCAATAGTTCGATACATTTCTTTACCTTTGTTTCCACTTCTCTCTCTTGTCTCCAGAACTGAACATAGTATACAGGTGAAGTATCACAGTATATATACAAGGGTGAATTCATTATACCAATAATCAAATGCCCGCATTGTACACATCAGCGTTTCATTTGTCTTAACATAGCTTTACAAAAACTCACTGTGAGTACAGATGGATATAATCCAGACCCCTATAGACATTGATATAATCCACACCCCTATAGACATGGATATAATCCACACCCCTAATCCTTTTGTCTCCTCAGTCTTGTTCTGAAATTATTTCATCTGGGTTCTTGTTCTCAGTTCCTTTAACTCCTACTCTGCATGCACCCATTTTGTTCTATTTTGGGGGGCATTAAAACAAAGACTCTTACTGGTATGCAAGTCAAAAGTTAAGTGGGGAAATCATGTCATGTAAATTTCATAGTTCTTGGTACATGGTTCTTACATCATTTAAGTTTCTGAATTTGCTGATAGCTAATCAGTGTCAAAAATATTATGTTTTATATCCCCAGTGTCAGAAGTTTTTTTTTTTTTTTTTTGGACTGCCAAAAAATGTTATCACCTTAAGATGCCTGTCACCAGCATTATAATAAGAAAACCACTTACAGCTCTTGTCTTACTCAGAAATAAATAGTATGGTGATGCTTTTGAGACTGCAGGCAAAGGCTATGCATATGAGATTGGATTCAATACTATCACTTTTGTACATGTGCACATGAACTTGGGTGTGATCTCTCGTAACTCATTTGTTTCTAAACAACATTATGCAAGACAAATTCAAGATCTAACAGCCTTCTGGGTCACATTAAATATTTATTATTTCCAGAACAACAAGGGTTTATATTATAACAACGAACGATCAGATGATCAAACATTGTTATATCGACCCCTAAATGTTGAAAATCCAGAACAGCGATTTTTTTCCCAAGTAAAATAAATCACTGTTCCCCCCAAAAAAAAAAAATACACTAAACACTAAATAAAGTGGGGACCTTCCCCCCACACCTCCCGTGTGGGGGGCTGCACCCCTACTTAAATATACCAACTTCTAGATCGCACTACAGTGGAGGAAATGGCACAACCCATATGGTCGGCCCAGTGATTTCTTTCCCTGGGAAATAATTTGCTGTTCCGGCCGTTCACTATTTTGCTGGTTCGACATGTAATGTTTGCTCTAAGAGCGTTCGATCATCTGATCATTCACTGTTCTAAAGTAGACCCAACAATGAATATAATTATATTCCTTTTACAATCATTTTACATTATGTTGCAGTGACCACCATGCTATAAGTACTATAGTAACAGGGCATGAGGTATTCAGAGGAAGAGGGTAGCAATGCTGAAAGAAGGGCATTTCAGGGTTAAGTTATTAAGCAAGGTTAAAGAGGTTGGATTTGTACATGTTGAGCTACATAAGGGTAGAAGGGACTTAATCCTGTTATGTAAAGTCACAGCTGGGTTCAAAGGTATTATGGAATAATTGATGTAAAAAGCAAGACAATAATCTGTGAACAAAAGATTCAGAACTGCAAAAAAAGAGAACGGTATCTCAAACGATGACTTAAATGTAAAACTAGTAACAAGGAAAAGTAACTTTAAAACAAATTTAGAAAATGCATGAGAGACCTCAAGTAGGAGATCGCACAGCAGTGATTCATCTGTGTGTGCGTGTGTGTGTGTGTGTGTGTGTGTGTGTGTGTGTGTGTGTGTGTGTGTGTGTGTGTGTGAGTGCATGTGTCATGTCTGTGTGTGTGTGTGTGTGTGTGTGTGTGTGTGTGTGTGTGTGTGTGTGTGTGTGTATATATGTGTGTGTGTGTGTGTGTGTGTGTGTGAGAGTGTGTGTGTATGTGTGCGTGCGCACGTACGTGTGTGTGAGTGTGCGTGTGCACGTGCATGCGTGTGTGAAGACAAGATGACAGGGAGTTGAATGCATTCTTCATTACAGCTTGTGAATAATTGAGCCATCTAGCTGTGTATTACTGATTGTTTTCTCTCTAGCTTGGTATAGAAGCTTGATATTAATTCAGTACAACCAATTTGTCTGCATTTGTACTGAACTGTATTGCTTACTTACAGCTCTATATGACAAAGTTTTAACTTTGGAATGAGGGACTGAAGATCTGTTAAGCAAGCGGATCTCCAGCAGTTGTGATCTTTAGTTGATCAGACATTTGTTTTTTAACACATTGATAGTGCTATAGTGACTGCCGAAGTCTGTTTTTGCAGTACCCCTCCCCCACCAAGTTCCTCTTTCTGTTACTTTGCTATTAATCACACACCGCTTGCCTTGATATTTAATGGGCTTCTGTGTCTGTGTCTTTGAACATGTTTGAGGCAGCCCTCACAATGCCTTTTCCTTTCTGTCACATGTCCATGGAGCTATGCTGGTATTAAGCAGCTTTTGAGAGTGACTGTTATTTTATCCTGTTCCTGCTTACTCTGACATGGGGACAGACTATCACTCAGGAACTTTTGCTATTGTAAATTTAGGTCATGGCCATCTTCTACTGTGTTAGCCCTATTGTGTGTAGGCTGCCATCGTGCTGCCGAACTTGTTGTTTTTTTTTTTTTTTAACTATTTGTGCATGCTTCTTCTCACTCTTTGGGCTGTGCCTGCCACATGGACATTCATAGGGCCAGATACTCGTTTTCAGTAGGATCGCTGTATTCTTACTTTGCTGATCTGATTGTCAGCTGTCATGCTATGTTTTATGAGACAGCCACAGTTTCCTTTTTGTTGGTTTATACCTTCTCTGTTTAACTCATTCTTCGTAGTTTGAATTTGAGACTTAGGACCGGTCTTCCTTCACACGTTTCAGAACCTCCTTTTAATTAAATTATTATCAACTTGAAGATTGCTTAAAATACTCTAGACAAATCTTGTATCTTCAGCCTTGTGAGTTTTTGAGGCTTATCTTCTCTTAATTTCTAGAAGTGCTGTCACATGACTTATTAGATTCATTTGTTCAGATGACTAGCTAAGAGATTACTGTTATTTCAGGTTTGTTGCATTTGTTTTGTGTTTCGAGTGTTCATATTACTGTTTAATCTTAATTAAATCACTTTTCATTTTACTTGTCTTACTTAATATATTTATATTTAGGTGGCTACATGTCACTTATTCAGGTACTACAAAAATTTGTTAGGATCTTTATTTTATGACATGGATGTTCTGAAAACATTCCACTCCTGCTTAATAAAATTTCTTTTAGATCTGTTTTCAAAACATGCATTCATTTGTCTAGCCTGTGTAGACCTAGGAGCAGATGGTGAATCCACATCTTGGTGGCCAGTTCTTACTTCTACTTTGTGATTAAGTATTTCATTAAGAAACACTCACTTTTTTCCACGTTGTACGCACATTTTTTGTTTAGCATCCTAAACAGTTCAATGGGTCCTGTTCTCCTTCAGTACCAAATAAGGCAGTATATATATATATATATATATATATATATATATATATATATACACACACACACACACACACACGTATATATATATATATATATATATATATATATATATATATATATATATATATATATATATATATGAGGTCCATCTGCAACAATCCTAGAATTATCACCATCTTGGTGCACAGTGTTGATTTTGCATTGGTAATAGAAATAATGTACAGTCTTCACTTTGGCCCCAATCTCAAAGCAGCTTTACCTTCTGGCATCTCTGTTATTTTTATCCCTATACATAACAAGATGGTGGGTTTGCCATTTGTTTTAAAACTAAGACTCAGGTGACCAGGACAAGTACCTACTCTTTTGGTTATGTCTTGGGTGCAGGAACAAACAGCATTTTTCATCCAAGCAGTTGTGTGAGGAATTTCTGTTGAAGTTTATCAACATTCTTGTCAACTCAGTGATGTTTCACCAAAACATTGTTGCTGCTGGTGACTTGAGCATATGGCTTGATAATAGGACAGCGGTTCCATCTAAAGGATTCCCCAACACTATAAGTGATTTGTATTTATCTAGATGATTATGAATCAATTAGGACATACTCCTGACTTGATATCCTTATTAGATGTGGTGGATTCTGACTTGGTGGTGTCACTGTTCTCATGGCCTCACCATGTCCTAGTCCACTTTATTTTATTTCTATGCATTAACTGGGTAAATGGACTGGACAACTGACCCTTTTCTGTCATAACTGGAACTCAATGATCATGATGGTTACATAGATCAGCAGTTATATAATAGACAAGCACATAACATATACATTCAGAACATGTGAGGTGCAGGTATGTTGAATACATTATAAATTGTGACAAAAGCAGATAGTTACTATGTATTATTTTGCTCAGTAATATACAAATATATGATCTTATATTATTTCCAGTTTTCTCTGAAGCTACCCCACATTAAACTACGAGATCCTGAACTTATGCCGTACCGTAAGTTTTTAAAAAATGATTTTTATTTAACATTTGTTAACCCGGAAAGTCCGACTTGGAACAAAGCCAATTTTCAGCAGAGGCCTGGGGACAAACACTTCAGATGAATGTCTTTGTAAAGTGGGAGGAAACCAGAGCAAACCCACACAAATGCAGGGAGGACATGCAGACTCTGCACAGAAGGCACTCCAGCAGTGAATCGAACCGGAGAACCTCTTGCTGTGAGGTGACAATGCTACCGGTGCACCAAAGTAGTTTGACTGTTTTCTTTGACACTCCTTTCCCTCCTATTGGAGGACAATACTAGTAGCCCAGCTCAGCTTGTCTCTGCTCTTCTGAAAATGGCTAGAAAACAAACTGGAAGGGCATTGAAGTCACACAGTCTTTGGTATAACATACTTTACCTGCAGGAACATTATGCCCATTACAAGGCTAGAATCAGCCATTAAAAGGCAGCATTACAGTTTATAAGGACTGTGTTGTTTTGGTTGGCTGATATGCTGTGCAGCCCATTGTCTTAACCTCCATAAGGCTTTTACATCACATCAGCACAGGTTGGCTGTTTGGTTCTTCATTGAGAAGGTTATTACGTTTAGAGTTACAGTGCCTTCTTCTGATTCAAAGATCTGCAAACCTGTTTTCATAGGATTCATAGGAGTTTTAAGGCAATGGTCATTAATGCCTTGCCAATATCCACCCCCAGTCCATATTCTCTTTTTTAAAGAGTGCTATGTTAGTTTTTTCTGGGGTACATTTTGAGGTAGACTACCCGTCATCCAAGTTCTGTTTGAACGATGATAACATATTACACTTTTAGCCTAGAGGGGCATCTTATTCCAGATGGGGTGCTACATAATGACTCAAGCTTTCCATCTCATTTCATTTAACTTTGTGTCACCTGTATTGCTACAATACATGTATTTATTTTATTTTATTTTATTTTATTTATTTGACATTTGTTTACTGAGATAGTCTGCCTGGGTATAAACCCATATTCAGTAGAGGCTGGTAGAGATAAGCTCCAGGTATAGATCACATTTCACATTGCAATAATTAGAGAATTTACATTTGGAAGAGTAAATAAAAACATTACATCTGAAACACTAATACATAGAGTCAAACATCTACAACAGTACAGATAAAAAATCAACAGATTTGAATTGTTTGGTATTTGATCTAAAATTTATTCAACAATTAAGTTTTATTAATCTGTTATTCAAGATAATTTTTCATGTGCTGAATTTTGATTGTTACTGGTCATCTCAAGTCAGCTGAGAGTTACGTTGTGTATCAAAAAAGCACATCAATAAGCTAATCATGTAATTAACTTGTCCTGATGAAGTTCTTGTTTGTATAATAAAGAATGAAAGTGCTTAACTTTTAATATTTAGCTTGTTTCATTGGCTTATTTGAACATTTTTTTGTACAGAAATCTGCCCTAATCAGCACATTACTTTTGTGTTGTGAAGCTTTCACTGGCATCTGATATTGTTTTACATTCAAAATCTTGATGTTATTCTTCTTTTCATGATATGAGACTCATTTACTTGAAAGAGTTAATTGCTCCCTATTGCCTCCTTCAAGTGTTGCCCTCTACCACCCAGGAGATGCAATTAATTTCTATGGTATTGATTCATAGTTCTTACTATCAAGAAGCTCAGGTACATCACCTATTACTTCTGGGAGACCAACAATATTACAGTTAAGAAGACTTTCTCCAAATTTATGCTCACCTGTCCTGGAATCCAGACTGGCTTCAAATGCTAGGGAAGTACTCTACTTGATAGTTAAGTGTAGAGTATTCCAGAAATGGGTCTACATTGGGTTAGGTATCTGTCATGCTATTTGGTGTTGTTGGTGTGGTAGTACAGGTCTAGGTCTCGATCACGGTCTCTAGAATGAATGATTGCTTTACCACTGTTTCTATTTAGGTGAAGGATTTCAAAGCGTGATGGGTGATTCACAGCACAGAAAGCTAATCAGTGATCGCATCTCATGACTGTATATGGTGCTGTGTAGAAGGACAGCACTTTTAGTCCATCAGAGTAGATAAGGGTTACTGAGGCCTGAGATCTTTTTGGTGAGAAAATGTTGCAGCCTGTCAAGCTGGTTTAGGTGCTTAAGGAAGTACATGTAGATGGGTGAATTATATTCAATGATGGCCTAATAAGGGATGAATAAAGTAGGAATATAATTTCTTTGGATTTTGAAGAGATACCACAAAGGATATTGTGCAAGGAAGGATTTGCTAACCACCGTAGAGACACAGTGGTCAAAGGAGAGTCTTATTATCATATGTACCCAAGTCCCTGATGACTGTCTCAAATTTAAGTGAAAAGTTATTTAGTGATGCTAGAGTTACCAAAGGAAACAATGCTGCATTTCATGGTATTGAGTGTAATTTCATGATTAATTCACCAAACCTTTTGTTTGTTCCAGCCCTTACTGGTGAACATGAGCATTAGCATGGGATTTGATAACCACCACCAGTTTGCAAACATCAGTAAACTTGGTTAGCCATATTCCCTTGATAGTGGCTTTTATGTTAGAGAAATATATAGAAAAGTGGTAGGGACCTAGGACAGAGAATTGTGAGACACCACTGGTGACATTTTTTTCTGTCTAGAGCAAATACCTCTGACCTTAATGGTATGTGTTCTGTCAGACAGCCAATTACCAATTTAGTGAACAATGTATGGGTTAATGTTGAGCTGGGAGAGTTTGTCAATACTTCAAGCATGGGGGTAGCATCAGAGACCTTGACAAAGGCCAGATGAAGAGTGCGGACTGTCTGTCCCTCATCCATGGGCTCAGTAACCCTTTGAAAGAACTCAATAAAGATGAGGAGGTGTAATTTAGCCTTTACAAATGACTTCAGACATCTGGTGTTTAGTTGTGCATTCACCAGGCCCCTTTCCTTTCGACTCTACAACCATGATGGCTTAGGGAGTGTTCTACTATTACCTGGTTTAAGAGCTCCCTTGCTGTAAACCATTCCTGATTTTTGTATATTTTGTCTCTTTTTAAACATTGATTAATTGTACTGATTTGTATTATAGACATGCTTAAGTGCTTAGTAATTAAGCTCTATAAAGATATATGTTTTTACACTTGCCTACACTCAACCACATAACCACACACACATATAAACATAAACACATATATATTTATGTGTTATTTATTTTTTTGCTTTCCTGGCAACCAGCATTTTGGTATTTACTTGCCGTTGAGTATTTTGGAAATGATCTTCATTTGTATTGCCATAAACGAAACTCCTGTTAGAACAAGTACTAACATGATTACAAGTGTTGATGATAGAGTGCTTTCTCTTCTATTTCAGGTAATCAGTCACAACTTTGGTTGTGTTTACATGCAGGGCAACAGTTAAGCTGCTAAGTGAAGAATGCTTTGACATATAGAAACTAACTACTAGGTTGTAATTTTTGGTAATTGATGACATATAAGAATGATTAGTTCTAATTAAGAACCTGCATACAAAGCCACTTCATTGGTGACTTCATCTGTTAAGTTTATTCAACGGCTTGGAATGGTTCTGAGATTAGTCTGAAAACCACTAACAGCAGTGTTTTTACCAATAGACTGGTTTGTAAATTATCACTACATGCAATTGGGAATATCTGATACAAATGTATGGCTGGTAAGATTTTCTGAGTAACCTTCAGGGTCTTGGCTTATTACCAGTGCTGTCAGCTGTACCCAGGAGGAACTGTGGCATATGCAGATATGAGCAATGCCTGGTAAAGAAAAAAAACACTCATCTTGAAGAAGTAATAGTTTAAAACATAATATTTCTTAGAAACACTTTACTGAGTAGTATAGAAAGGAGTCCTGTTTTAAGATGAAAGCCAATGATTTAAGGCTAAAATCTCCAGAGAATGCTTCATGTTTGCTACCTTAATTATTTCAGTTCAAATATAAGTGAAGAGAAGTACAAGAACAGAGTTACCACTTCTTTTTCAAAGCTGCATTCCAAAAATGGTAGAGATTAAAAAAAATACCAGCTTCAGGTTAAGTCAGGACACGGTTCCATCCCAAATCCCACCTCTGACTCATATGCCACTGTCAGTAACTGCTAATAGCCAAGTAATTAATAGCATACACCCACAAAAGTAAAAGTCTTGTTAATAAGTTTATAAAGACAGTTTAGCCCATGCAATCAACTTTTGGGTGCCAGCACTCTGCTTTTGAAGTGAAAACATATTTAAAGAATAGGTGGGCTTCCCGTAGGTGTAGTAGTATCCAGGCACACAAATGAGCCCACAGGCAAAATAAAATGTTTTACTGTCTCTGATGTGTTGTATTCTGTAAGGGAAACTCTTCTTCTGTGCTGAAGAATAAGGCCATTTGTCTTATTGCAGGCTTTAGAATACAGATAGAATAGCACAGGTGCAGGGAAAAATGGGATTACAGCAGGCTGATCTCATTTTGAGGCAAGCTCCATCAGTAGCATGTTTGTGGGGCTCTGATCAGTAGCAGAACTGGAGGCAGGACAACAGTAGGAAAAGCTGGATGTTTTGTATAGTGTCCATGCAATGGCTTCATTGCATCTTTCACTGCTGATAGACATGTATATATGCAACATGAACTGTCTAAGTGCTTAGAACCAGGAGTATAGAAGTGTGCATATAACATACATTCTTCAGGGTCATGTACTAAGGTTGTGATATAATCACAGGATCATAGGAGATTACTAGGCTAATGGCCCTTTGGCCCTTACAAGCCTAGCCAAGAGTTTATCCCAAAAAAAAGAAACCTCAGTCAGCATCTGTCATCCCTGTCAATGAGGGCAAAGGTGGAACCCTTGGGACAAATTTGTGGTTTCCCATCCACTCATCAAGGTTGCGCTTGAAGAGGGTCAGTGAGGTACTCTGTTTGACATGTATGGGAAGTCCATTCCAGAGACGGGGCAGCCTCTGGGAGACAAACAGGCTTTGTTGTTGTTGCATATTAGATTTAGGCCTATCGAGCGGGTAATGCACGAGAAGTTAGACTTACGGATATGGAGCATCTCTAGTAGGGCTGGGTCCGATATTACCTTGTAGGCGAGACACAGATCACCTCTGAGCAATCTCTATGATACCGAGTAGAGTGACATTGATTAAGCCTGTTCACATAGGACAGGTGTTGGAGACCATGTATTCTCTTTGTGAGGTATTTTTGTGGCCTTTCCAGTTGGAGTAGGTGTTTGGAGAGCTAAATACCAAACGGTGCATTATACTCAATTATACGTCTAATAAGGGAGGAGTACAGAGAGGTAATAACCTCCTTTTTTCTGGATGCGATCCATTTACTTATGAGATGAACCAAGTAAAACGCTTTACTGACCACCGCCGCCACATGATGGCCGAATGTGAGATTGTTGTCAACCTGAGTACCAAGATCTCTCACCACAGGTTGTTTGCTTAGGGGGTTGCCGTTGATGTGGTAATCAGCAGAGGCTGTTTTTTGCAGAATGGTATGATAATACATTTTTTAGCATTCAACTTAAGGCCATGACTTTAGCACCAGTTATTTGTAGCTGTGAGACCCTCTTGCAATATTTTAAGATCATTTGGGGAGTCAGTCAGAGCACCCAATTTACAGTCATCTGCAAACTTAGTCAGCCACAAGCCCTTTGTCTTTGCCTGGACATCTGAGAAGTAGATGCCAAACAGTAGGGGTCCAAGAACAGATCCCTGGGGAACACCACAAGTGACAGGTCTGCTGTCGGAAATGGTGGCACCTATTTTGACCTTGTGGGTCCTGTCTGTGAGCCAGTTTGCCACCCATCTAACTAGACAGGGATTAACACCAACTTGTGTTAGCTTTTTGATGATGCCTGAGTGGGGGATTGTGTCAAAGGCCTTAATGTAAATTATTGGCACATCTTAATCAAAAAAAACTATGCTGAACATATGTCACCTATAATGTTTATATCTTTGTAGAGATACACAATACAGTAACTTTGATGAATAACTGTGTCTTTCTTTTTTATTTTGGCATGGCTGTGTAGAAGTAACATTTGTTTTAATGATGTATTATTGTATAAGGACTGTGACCAACACATTTGATCCATAATGATTGTATTAAATAGCAGGAATATACATATAATATTCATTGACCCCTATAAAACCTTGCATTTATGCTGTATATGTCATCCATAGCCGTTAAAACCTTACGTGAGGTACACCAGCATGCATTTTACACAAATTAATCATGAAGCCCAATTTAGTATTTTAATTCCTTCAATATCTTTGTTGTATGCTTCACAACATTTGTCTCACGACTCCACAAATAATGAAACTTTTCAAGTCAACATTTTGGGCAACAAATAATCTAAATAAATAATTAAATAAATGTAAATACATGTTTGTTTCACACAAAACTTTGTTGTTTCTCTAATGTAAGTCTTGTTGTTTCTCCACTGTTCTTCCATACTACCATTACCTACTTTTTGTATAACCATTTCTGAGACACTGTTCTATAGTGCTAAATTCTGTGCTCCTGAAGTTCTGAACATTTATTTTGATAGGCCTGACTCCGCATTTGTTCATGAGCCAAAATATTTGGTTGTCCCTTATTCCAGAATGTATTACCATTTCCATATCTGAGATCCTTATTCCCTCCCTATTTCGCAATGTGGATTCCAAAATGGCTCTTCCCTCAAAAGAGTTTTCAATACTTCTCTGAGGCTTGTCTCCTATGTGGTAAAAAAGTATAATCTTAACATGTTTTTCAACTGCAGTTAAGGTGTTGCATTTAGCCAGAGCTATAGCAGCAGAATGTGGTGTCGGTGACCCTGGCAGCATACCTGTTTGGCACCCTTCCCCACACTGTCAATAAATTATTGTTTCTGGTTCTGATTCTGTATAGAGGCTCTTTGGCCAACATGGGACACAGACTGCTTTACATTGTGAATGGACTTTATCTGTTCTGCCCATAAATCAGCTCTGCTTTAATACATTAGTATGACGAGACTGCTTAATGCCTAATAGTAAATATTTCCATAACTTGCTGACTGAGAAATGAATCTGTCTACTTTATGAGACTTATTTAAACATACAGTAGAACTGAAAGATGATTGCCTTGTATTCATGGCTGTTCTTTAAGTCTCTAACCACAACAGAGCCTTCATGGGTTGCCCAATAAAAGTTTGAACACCAGTTAGAATTGCCACTCATAAACATGTACAACTTGCAATACACGTTCAATCTAATTAATATTTCACTGTAAGGAAATTCCTTTAGATGTGAAATTCCTTGTGAATTTCCCTTAAAGTGATTCAGTCAACTGAATCTCACTTTTAATATAGATATAGAATATGGCATTGTAGTAAAGTACTGGGCAAAATTTGAATTTATATATGATACTTGTTTTAACAGTGTGGCACTTAAGGCCCAAAACATCCCCAGTGCTCAAGACATCACATATATTGCTCGTTCATGAAAAGGTAGCTTATTACTGTTTATAATTCCCCAAACTTTAATAAGTTCAGCTTCAGCCAATAGCACTAGCAATACTGCTTGTGATCACTTATTTGACAGGTTGTAAACTGCTATGCTATTTTTTAAAGGTAGCAATAAGTTAGATGTAGTAACTGAATAACCAGTAGCTACCTTTAAAAGAAGCTAACAGTCTGCCACTTTATTCGCTGTCATTTCAGCAGTGTCTGGCACTTTATTCGCTGTCATTTCAGCAGTGTCTGGCACTTTATTCGCTGTCATTTCAGCAGTGTCTGGCACTTTATTCACTGTCATTTCAGCAGTGTCTGGCACTTTATTCGCTGTCATTTCAGCAGTGTCTGGCACTTTATATGCTAATAAGGTGTTTTCTGTGGCACGTGGTTTGATTCTCTCTGTATCTACTGGGGCACTTGGGGGAAAATGGGCTAGGCTTTTCAATGGTCTTCTTGACCACATGCCTAGTAACTGCCTATGAACCCTGTAGTCCGTCAACCTAATCAGCTCCCCATAAAGCTGTTGTCTGGGACAGCCTCCCACTCCAGCCCACCCTTCCTATGGCTCTGCATTTAACATCCCTAGAAAAGGTCATTGACCAGGGTTGGTGCTGAAGTGGCACACCTAATCAGTGAGGTGTAACAGCTGACAATTTTAAATGCCTTATCAGTGATGCATACCCTTTTCTTCCATTTTAAAGACAAAATCTACATTTTTGTACATTTATTGTTGACTTTTTCCTCTTCAGAATGAGAGAAAGGTCTACATAAAACTCCATGTGAAGTGTAACCTGGTATTTCCATTCTGAACTGTGACTTATAGGAAATCTACCTGTTTTGATAGCGTGGACAGATCAGTACCATAGCAGCGCCTCCTGAATGACAACATGTGGCAGGCTGACAGGTATGACCAGGGCAGGGCACAGCAGGGCAGCAGCTTCTCTTCTACTAGGTACTTAGCAGGTCTAGGTGTTTGCACCTCAAGTCTATCAGAAGAACTCCCAGACAGCTTCAGGAGCTGTGAGACTGCATGAAATAAATATGTTGTTGGATGGCAGTACTGCTGGAAATGATAAGTGGAAGGGACCATGACTAGAGGAACAAAGGGATACCAGGTAGATGATGCCAAACAATGTACGGCGTCATCATGAAAAATAGAAAACTGTAACCTAAAAATACAATTGTCTAAATGAGAAATAAAACTTTATCAGAAAAATATTGTTGCAGCGTTCAAAAAGAACAGTGACCCCTGCATACCATAAATGCTCATTAGGACATGACACAGAACACTTCCCCCACACCTTCCTTTACATTTGCTGTGCTCCAATTACACTTGTTTGTCTCAACATGTGTGCAACTACTACATTTCCCAAAGTAATCATTAATTTTGACAAGAGAAATGCATCTTCCTATGTGTCACTGTTGCTATGTATCCTTGTCACCAGGGAAACAGTTTATTTTTGTCCTTCACCACGTATCAGGTCACTGCCCCGTGAGATTTAATCCCTTTCTTTGGTTTAAACATGCTGCAGTGGATTCATTTATTGCAAGGTACAGAATTTCTGCATTGCCTCTGAGAACAGCTGCCAGATACCTGCTGTCAAGAGGAGGCATTTCTGTAAGATGGCCTTGAAATGGGCATACTTGTTTTTCCACGTGATTGTAAAATGACAAAAGAAGCAGGGGTTGTGAGCTGCTTTCACTTAAGCATAGAAAGTTGTTAAATGCACTAATATTTGACATAATCCTACTATGGAATTAAAGAGTACAAAATGACCAGCGTTAGATGCACTGCAATAAATAACACTATTGCAATAGATCTGGTCATGATGGTAGCGTAAATGTATATTATTCTTAGTAACTTTTTTGCCCCTCCCCTGCTCTCCTCCTGATAATCAAGTCTTCATCCCCAGTAGGCCGGTTTATTTCTCTTGCCACCTTGTGCCCTAGTAGAATTGAAGAGGGAGGCAAGAGCCGGGGGCCACAGCCACCATTCAGCAGGAGTTAGCAATATTTTGACATATTCCTAACACCCCTCCTGTTAAACATAACAGCATGGTGCTGTGCAGAACCTACTGCTAGTACAGGCTACTGCTTACTTTGGGTTTTCAGTTAGAGTGCTTGCACTCTGCTTTATTATGGGCTTCTGCAGTACATGGTCTTTGCCCAAGTAGCACTGTTGTGGTGGAACTCTACCATTATCCTCTCATAGAAGATGAATTCATGTTAATCTGTCAAATACAGTTTGATGGACAATGCTTTGAACCCCCAGATATATATATATATAACCTGCATGGTTGCATAACAGTGCTGTGATAGGCTTTCAGTGATATTGTCCATCAGATAAATTACTATTGAAAATCTATTAGGTTCACAGGAGGATAAACTAATCTTATGACAATCTCATTACTCCTTCGCAGGCCCCTCTAGCATACAAGCCGCTTAATAAACCTGGAACATCTGGGGTGCGTCTGTGAACATTTCATGTGTTATGGGGCTTCACTGTATATCTTTATTCAGAGGATTTTAAAAAAAAGTTAATTAATCACTGCTTTTAACAGAATTATTTCAAGAAAGCTTTAACAGTTATTTAGGATAATTAGCATGTAGAATAATTTTCTGTATTTCTTTGCTAAAAAGAGAGTATTTCAAAAACAATATCAATTTAACAGACTTCTGTATTAAAACATTTGACAAGGAGCAAATGACAAAAGTAAAACCATGACCGTTTCTTCACAAGGGCTCACTGCAAAGATTAAACCTACAAATATTTCATATGCAAAATGCTTTGCAAATTAAACAGAATCCTCCACAGCAGTAGTTAGTCTGTTTGACTTCTATCACTTTTTACATGCAAGAATTACCCTAGAAAAAAATAGAAAAATTGGTATGCCGGTTAGTCCCACTCCTTGCCGATATATATATATATATATATATGTGTGTGTGTGTGTGTGTGTGTGTGTGTGTGTGTGTGTGTGTGTAAATGTGAGCACATGATTATTATTTTTCCTCTGTACATCAGCTTATTGACAGGTTTAATGAAAATCTCATGACTAAGCCTAACACATTTCCCACCCCACTGCCCTCCTGAGCAATCCATATTTTCCAAACTTATATTGCCAGTACAATTGCAACTTAAGCATGAGTAAAATTGTCTTTTATACTGTAGAACAAATTCTGCGGTAATGACTTTTAAATGTCAAAACAAATGCAGAAACAACGATAAATCGTCTTTGTGAGCAATCAGCATTTATTTTTCATGAATTCAAAGAACTTAATAACTATGGCTCTGCTTCATGAAATAAGAAGTAAAAAAACGGTCACATTATAGAATTTGAAATACAAATACTTAACTGCCGCTGTGGTGCATGTTAATGCTCTTTTATACACAGCTGAGAAATCAGATGCTACATAAACTATAAGGGAGAGGTGAAAAACGTAGATGGTACCAAGTATAGTTCATAAATACCCAAGTTTCCTTTTCTGGAAAGTGGATTTGCAAGTTAACAATAAGGAAACAGAAAAAGGAAAGAACAAACATTGCCTGTATACCTCCCTGGTGTGCTGCCATCAAATAACATCTGAGGTCTTCATCTTACAGTTAGCCAAATCTTTCATTGTTTCATAGCCGTTTATAGCCCACAATCTACCAGTAAGACTTGTGGGAAGGCTAGGCAATGCACAGGGGAAAACTAGAAACACTAGAGAGCAAAGAATGACCACTGTCAAGGAGATGCCGATGGATTATATTGTCCATTTGGAAAGTGAACCTACTAACATCCTTGGATGTTAGTGACACCCAGAAAAGAAGTGAAATTACCTGTATCACCTCAGGAGTTGTAACAGTGTTTTTACTTACAGTGCCATCTCTTACCCTTTTTCTGTAGGAAGGGGTTTCATAAGAAATGTTCACACAGTGACATGCTCCAGACTTACAAGTAAGATTTTTATAACCTGCCTGCATCATTTTTTCATACTACAAAGCATCTACTTTAAACTTTATTCAGTTTACTGTAAGTAACAATTATATAAACAAAAATCTATTCATGTAAAATACAAAAAAAATTAAAAATGCACAAAAAATCCATAACAGTTACATTAGTACTTGCCAGCTATGTATTTTTTTGTTCTAGTTTTACTATTATGTAACCTCCACTGCAATCAGGCCTACCTTGCAGCTGAATTCCTATACATTTCCATTATACAGAGCTGCATGAGGCACTCTTGTTATCTCTGTTACATGAGCTACAGTCTGACCTTCTGCTGCTTTTAGCCACTCATAAGTGTGAAAAAGCTAAACTCTGATGACATTGACATAAAGTAGTCAGAGCAGGCTGCTCCGTGTTAAAAGAGTCATATGTTAGGGCTTCAAAACGTAAAGGAAGGAATCTATACTACTGGGAAAATATCACAAGACCAACAGAGGTCATGATATATTCATGCATTCAAAGGCAGACGCATGCATGCTTCCACATTATGTAAGCAGTCTGCACTCATCTGCTACTCAGTCACATCTTGCCTTACTGAAGGGGAAGTGGTTCTGTTAGCAGTTCCGAATTCTGTTACATTACCACAGGGACACAGTAGTAATGTAATAATACCTTTTATTGAACCAACTTTGGATTTTCAATGACTTGTGCATTCAGACTAATAGGAGTCCTTTATCTGGAGTGAAACCCCCTGAAAAAGGACACCTGATTGTCCAAAAGTTTGAGTGGTTATAAAAGTTATATTGAAGTTATACTGGTCCATCAGCTCTGTCTTCCATTGTCTTTGTGTTTCCTTTTAGCAGACCAGCATGCCATCTCTTAATTTGTTCTACCTTCATTTCTCCACAAAATTAACAGATGACTTCATCTCAAAGAGCTTTCTGTCTCTGTGTCTGACTCCTTTCTCTCTCTCTCTCTCTCTCTCTCTCTCGTACCCAGAGACTGTTACTAACTTGCACATATGTGGGACTGGTTAACAAAATGCTATTTTTAATGCAAACATAGGGTATACCATATGGATACAGTGATTACACTGTATTTCACAGTAGCAACAAGTCATGTTTGGAAAATGGTTTAGCAAAATGCCTTTTTTAATGCAAACATAGGGTACACCCTATCAATACAGTGATAACACTGTACTTTACAATACCAACAAGTCATATCTGGAAATTGGTATGGCTTCTTAAAGGGAATGTCATTTCAATGAGGGAAGGGAATTTTTGATATCCCAGAAGGCACCCATCTTCATGAGACCACAATTCTTTACAGAAATTCTATTTCCAGGGACTCTGTCCTAAGACAGCACTTATACTGTAAGAGTTTTGGTCTCTCAGTGGACTGTTTTCTCTAGGGAGAACTCTTTCAATGGACATTACCCTGACACTATTGAGGCACTAAATATCAAATCAAATACCTAATTGCCAGGCTACTTCAATTATCCAAACATTGACTGGCACACCTACATCTTTAAAACAGTTATGCCCAGCAATTCATAGACTTTGTTAATACCAATGCACTGGAACAAGTTCTACAACTGTCCATCCACTAGAGGCTCTGGAATTCCTGACATGGTCTTTACCAGCCTAGACCCTGTCTGTGCCCCATGCCACGTCTCTTCATCTCTAGTCAAATGTGACCAGAAATTGGTCATCTTCTCTCTCAGTCCTAGTTGTACTACCCATCAACAAATGGGACCATCTTTAAGGACTTCTTCAGGCAAATCTACTTAAGCCTGTAGAAGCCACATGCAAAATTCCTAACAAACCCTTTCAAGTACACCGAAATGAGAGGGCTGCCACATTCATATCTGATTTTTATCAGCACTTAAACAGCGGCAAAGAAAAGTTAGTGCCCATCTGCCCTAAATATAATGGCAAATTCAGGAATAAGTCTCTCTAATGGAACTCCTGTATAAATAAATTGTCTAACAAAAGAAGGAAAATAATGAAAAATTGCAAATTATACCATGACCCCCCATTAATATTCCAAAACGTGCACGCTGATTGGCCAGTGTGCATGTTGTAAATCGACTTATACTAATGGAAAAAGGTCTGGTCACCCGGACTTTTTCCATTAGTATAAGTCTCTTTTAAAACACTGTCTCGCTATGTTAAAAGAGTCTAACATAGCGACACAGGTTTAAAAAAAGCAACAGAGATCTCCGTTGCTTTTTTTAAAGCTGTCTCGCTATGTTAAACTCCTTTAACATAGTGACACAGTGTGTAAAAAGCAATGGAGAACTTGCTTTCTCCGTTGCTTTTTTTTAATCCTGTCTCGCTATGTTAAATGGGTTTAACATAGCGAGACAGCTTTAAAATAAGCAACGGAGATCTCCGTTGCTTATTTTAAAGCTGTCTCACTATGTTAACCCATTTAACATAGCAAAACAGTAAAAAGCAACGGAGATCTTGCTTTCTCTGTTGCTTTTGGCCACAGCTCTGATATACTGCGTAGGCATGCGCAGTACATCAGAACTGCCGTGGATACCAGACAGCTGCGGAAGGGCAGCAAAGAGGTATTGTACAATGCCATTATTTAAGAAAAGTAATTATTTCTTTTCTTAAATAATGTCATAGTATAATAGCAATAACCCACTTCTGGGTGTGGGTAATGCGGGATTTACCCACAGTTGTCTTTGTTTGGTCCCTCGGGACCAAACCACGCCAACCGTGGGTAAATCCTGCATTACCCACACCCAGGCGTGGGTTATTGCTATAATATTCCCATCCCCCCACTTCAAGACTACAATGAGTCATGTTAACAAAAAACCTAAGAGTACTATTAGAAACTATAAAGCAGAACATGACCCTTCAGTCACCACAGGTTACCAAAAAAGGTGCATATCTTTATTCAACTATGCTGGAAAATTAAAGAATAACATTATCACACTCCGATCCCAAGGATATAGGCAATATATTAGCAGATAAATGTAGTGCTAACTTTACCCCACCTATCTACACTATTGCCCCAACTATCCCTGAAAGTTTTGTTTTTTTCTGAAATCACCTTGGAATAAGTCTTAGAATCCCTGTCAAAGTCTAAAAATGAATACTTCTATGGGACGAGAAAACATAACAGGTTGCATTCAAATAAGTCCAAGTATGCTCTATCAACCTCTACTTAAACTATTCACCCTCAGCCTATGTGGGTGAAGCCTGGAGAACAGCCACTGTGACTCCTCTTCTGAAAAGTTGCCTATCTACAGACGTAGGTAATTATAAGGAATATGCAGATTTCCTGGTGTGCTGTAAATGGCTTAAAGTTAAATGCAAAAAAGATACAGGATAGTAGCATTCAATAAAAAACTGTTTCCTCTCATATATTATAAAGGATACTCCTCATCAGACAGAGATGGTCATAAGAGACCTGAGTACTTGCATGGACATCATGTTTCCACCGCACTTCAGGAAGTCATTCTATTTGGCTCCGTTAATTTCCAAGGCAATATCTTCAAGAGTGAAATAATTAATTCTAGTCCGGTATTTTTTTTCCATTATCAGACCCATCAAGAAATACAATTCCCCCTTTGGTATGTAGAAATCCAACCATATTACTCAACTAGAATGGCCCCACAGATTTCTGACCAAGAAAATTATAGGTCTTGAGTCCTTCAATTACCCCAAAAGATTAGCATGACTCTCCTTTTACCCTGTAGCCTACCAGCTGCTCTGATATAACCCATGCCTAGCTCTTCACAAAATCAGCATCTCTACAAACGTATGCACTAGAGGCTTAAATCTACACCAAAACATTAACAAGACTCACTGGAAGGAGAGGTTCCTAACACAGTGTATTTCCAGCCTATGGAATAAGTTGCCACTACAGGCCAAGCAAAGTACTACTTTGGTTACTTTAACTCATTAACACCTATGTGGTGTGGAACGTCACACCTCTAGCAGTCCACAAACATCTTGCATTCCAGAGCTTTTTCTACAAAATAATCTTACAAAGCATAGAATAAACAAATGTGAATGTTTTTTGAATGATAAAGCTATTAAAACTATACAAATAGCAATGTTATCAGTATGAAGTATTTTTACAGTAATAATCACTGCATTCATAGTATTTTCTATAAATATTGTAATATATTATAATGTACACAGCTCAAATTATATTTTTCTAAACTATCACAAATTGTCAGAAATTGAAAATTGTACAATCTACACATATACTGTTAGAACATGCTTATTAACCAGATGTAAGCTGTCACATGACAGCAAGAAACTCCTCTATAAGTGCATGTTTATTGAGATTTCTACAGAAACATGAAAACAAATTAGCAAAGCAAATAATACTGGATATCTCTCAAGATGTACAATTCACAGTGCAAATATCAAAGTCAATTTTCTTCAGCAACTTCTAAGGTTTCTACTAATGTTACGCGACAATTTCTAAGTCACTTGTTTTTTGGAATATTAAGTATATATGGTAATATTACTTATTTTCACAATAATGAACTAACAGCTAGTAATATTTCCAGCATAGTGTGATATAAACCAGCATTTTCAATGGATTGTCCTGTCTCCCACAATGTTGTTTCACACAACATACCTCAATAAAATGCAGGTCTCTCAGTTATGAAAATATGATTAATAAATGGCAAACAAAGATTGTCTCAACTGCTGGGCATACTAGACTAATAATCTTAGTGTCATTTTGCTAGTAACTTCTTGACCTTTCTAGCATTGCCTATTATTAGCTGGTAAGTCACTTAGTTAAAGAAGCCAGACCCCAAAAAGTTCTGGAATCCACAAGGAGGCATGGGCATGAACTGGAAGTATGCAAAAAAAGGTGTTATAGGCTTGAGTGAGTTAAAGCTAAACTTGATGACTGTATAGGTAGACACAAATTTGCATCAAGCTTATCATGTAAGGTCCTTCTTGACTTGGGAGGTAAGCAATATTAAGGGCTTGACAGGGGTGGTAAGAATTTTTAAGTTTGTCTTCTTAAAGGTTGTGAAAAACTGAAAGGCTGCCAGCCCCGCTAGATATAATTTTGTAGATAATTCTATGTCATTGTAAATATTAATATAATCCACAGGCTATTTTACAAATGTAAGAAAACTAAATGTAAGAAAAAACTGTGTTACATGTTCTGAACTTCAAAAATGTAATCACAGTGCACCCTGCTGGAAGAAAGCTGATAAAGTAAAGCATTTTATGACTGTTTGATCTCAGGGCTCAGAGACAGGATGTCTGGATGAAGGAATTATTTCTATTATCTTAGGACAAGAGTTAATTGCTAGATTTTACATGTATAATGTATTTTATTGCTGTGGCTTCCTGACCAGGCGCAAGCTTACTAAGAAATGTAAATAGAGAGTTTCTGGTAGCCTGGGAACCAGAGAAGTGTCACGAATGATGTAATCTAAAATGAGTCAGCAGTGATGTATTATCAATGTAAGAGATCTGAGAGAGAAAGAGATAGCATTTTGTATTTGTCTTCAGAACTGACAACATCACCAGCATTCTGCATTTGGTCTATATGTAAGTAGAATTTAGAACAGTATTGCTTTTAGAGTTAGATAGGAATTTAGCCAGATTTAGTCTAGCTGTTTTCTATATTTATGTCAGACTATCCAACAATATTATTTTAAAGCATTTTCCTGTGATTTCTGAACTCTTGACTAGCACTGTGTCGAATTGAGGAGATTTGTCTTGTGTTTTTATTATTTATTATTAAATATTTTAAACCTTTCAACTCTGGCTGTTTTGTGTAGAGATAATTTACGCTCTAGAGTACATTGTATGTATATAGTGATGGGATCCATACAGATCCCCGAATGGCAACATCTATGAACCTATAAACCTGTGAATCACCAAAGCAGATTCGGCCGGGCATACTTGTGCAAAAGTGCTTTTCACCGAAGAAGCACTTTCACGTAAGTATGCCTGTTGAG
Source organism: Protopterus annectens (assembly GCF_019279795.1). Classification (NCBI taxonomy): domain Eukaryota; kingdom Metazoa; phylum Chordata; order Ceratodontiformes; family Protopteridae; genus Protopterus; species Protopterus annectens. Next base: position 316,109,967 of record NC_056739.1, read on the forward strand.
GATGTCGTACTATGGTGTGGATAAGGGAAAATTCCCATTTCCCCACTGTAGTGCGACCTCAAATTGAGAATATTAAAGTAGGGGGTGTGGGGGGTGCAGGGGGGCTTGCCCCCCTGCAAAAACGTAAATTTAATATTTTTTTTAACACACTTTAACGAAAGTGCTTTTTCGGTGAAAGCACTTTCGTTAAAGTTTGTTCGGTGATTCTGGATTTGGACTATTGAACTTTCGTTCAATAGTCCTAGATCCATAGTGATACTGTTTAAGCCACTCCAATAAGCCTTGCTGTTCATCATATTTACTAATTGGATAATAATAATAATAATAATATTGCACAGTAAAATTGGACACCCTTTGATAAGGGCCTTATTAGTAGCTGATATTAGTGGTTGGGGGCAGTGATTTCTACCTTATAGCCTGAGTAGAGAAGGGAGCACAGCTGGAGAACCTGTGCCCGCCTTCCCCAGGAGTGCCTGTGTGTCTGTATATGACTCATATCTCAAAGTGTGTGTGTGTCAGCTACTTCGGCAGGGACACGAAGCACTGGTTGGACAAAGAGGGTGCTGGAGATTTTAGCTTAACCTCTATGCTGAGATATGCACCCTATAGCTGTGCCAGTGGGGAGTCTTAGTAGGGATCTGGAGAGAAAGGGAGAAACCAGCCCCAGACTGACTGTGATCTCTGTGTGCTCTTAAGGGAAATTGTACTTTACTGTGTATGTACTTGTTATCCTTCCCAATGTGCATGCCTCTCACTAGTGCTAGTGGTGAGGATTGAGGCTCCTCGATTACTGGGCCAGTGCATGGGCGTCACATATTAATTGATGGCAGTGGTGGGATATCCACATCAAATATTAATTATTTGATAGTGGTGAGTTAGCCACATCATATACTAATTGGCTTGTAGTGGTGTGGACATTGAATTCTTGTAGCTTGTGGACAGTGATCACTAAAGGTGTTTTTGTACTCTAAATAAGCCACACAGTGAATATTCAGAGTTTAGATCACAATTGTTTTATTTCTTTTGTTAGCTTAGTTAATCAGGGAGAGCAGGTAAGCATGTCAGCAGAGAGTATGGCAAGCTGACAAGGAGCCAGTTGGCTGAGATGTGCCAGGCTAAGGGACTGGTGCATGGAAACCTGACTAAGGCAGACATGATTGCAGCTTTGGTCACAGCTGCATCAGAAAACAGCAATCAGTAACAAATCAAAGTTTAACTGTCAGATACTTCCAAACAGTAACATAACATTTGATGCCACTGAGAGAAAAAACAGTACTTTAACATTAAACTCTACAGGAAACATAACTTGTAACCATTTGAAAACCTTGTGCCATACTGATATATTTGTTTTGACAAAGTCTTTAATTTTATTGAATGTTGTTAATAGTAATAATATGAAGAAAGATGACCTGTATTTGTTGTGGACAATGTTAGCAATAGCTAGAAAATGTATAACTAGAAGATGGAACTCTAATGTAGCACCCACAATGGAGGAATTCTTATCATCACTGAAGAAATGCATACTAATTGAGAAAAGAACTAATGAGCTAAGAACTTTTCCTAAGCCATTGGTTAACAGTCCATGGAGGAAAGTTTTGAATTTGATTGATACCCTACAGATGGAACCAAACTCTTCCTAACTATCATAGTTTATATATTAACTTATTATTTAACTACACATATTTTTATCTGAATCCTTTTTGTCAGGCTGAATGTAAATACTGTAAATAGTTATTGAATGTTATGAATGTATTAAATTATTGTGTTATCTCATCAAAATAAGAATCATTTGAGTAAAAAAAAAAAGAAAACAGCAATCAGGAGGATGATCAGACTGGCTGTGGAGCTGTACAACACTCAGAGAATGGACAGCTCAACCTTTCTGCAGAGAACTTAACAATCCATCTGGAGCTAAAGAGACTTAAGTTGGAGGCCAGGTGTTTGTAAATGGAAATTGAGGAGAAGGAGATGCAGAGGCAGCATGAAAAGTAGATGCTGACTCTTCGCTAGAGTCATGGAGATAATGGGGAAGGGAGTAGCTGGACCCCAGAAGCACAAAAGGTCAGTAAATTTCTTCCGCAGTTTACAGAGGGGGATAATTCTGATAGTTTCATTCATATGTTTGAGAGGGTATGTAAACAGTATGATGTCGACCAAAGGCTCTGGGTATGGTTCCTGATCCCCCTACTCCATTGTAAAGCTGTAACTGTGTTGTCTAAACTTTCTGATCATGAATCTTCTGATTATACTGGTGTTAAGAATTGTCTGTTAGAATTTTTAAAGCTAACACCTGAAACTTATAGGAAAAAGTTTTGTGAGCATAAACGCAAGGCAGATGAAAGTGTGTGTAAATATGTTGCTGAACTGAGCACTTAATTTCATAGGTGGGTGAGTGGATGTCAGGTCACCACTTTTAAAGGGCTGGCAGACTTTTTGGTAAGGAAACAAGCTCTTAGCACTTTGCCTGAGGACATGGGAATCTGGTTAGCTGATAGACAATGTGGTACTTCAGATGAGTTGGGGAAGAAAGGAGACCTACACCTTGCAAGCAGGGCACCACTGCACAGGAAAGGGACACCTAGTGCTGCTCATGGGTCTAAGGGAACCCATGGTGGGTAGCCCAGACTGCCCCAACAGAATCTGCCAGTAGCAGGGGAAGCCACTAGTCCAGGTACACGTCCAGGACATAGGGTTAAATGTCTTGAATGCAACCAGTGGGGCCACGTGGCATATAGATGTCCATGGAGGCAAGGTAGGGAACAAAAGGTGAGAGAGTCAGTAAGTGGGAAAGACAAAATTCCAATAGTACATTGTCTTGAGACAACAGGGGTACAAAACTACCATCCTGCAGATGTCCTGATAGGGAAGGATTTGGATGAGGCAGTACCATGTGTTTATGAAGTTGCACACAGTCAGGCTAGGAGAAAAGCATGTGGGTCTGGTAGCCTGGGGAAGACCCAGACAGACCACATACTTGCAGCCAGGACTGCTGAGGTGATTACTTCAGAGAGGGAGCTGCCCTGTAGCAGTGAGACTGAAGGTGAGCCACAGCTGCTTGTGGGTACTGATGGTCCCTTGGACAGAGTGACTGCAAAGGTAGAGGTGAGTAGTAGTACCCAGGCTGACGGTGAGGCACCACTGTCAGAGGATACCAGACATCCTGTGGAAGGGGAGCTGGGAAGGGTTATAAAAAAGAGAGAGTTGAGACAGGTCAGCTCTCAGACCCTACATTGCAAGGCCTGAGACAAGTAGCTTGTGACGTGCCTGATTCTCAAGGGAAGGGGGAATCTGTATATTGGGACAAAGGGTTACTGCACTGAGTGTGGACCACTGAGGGAGGGCTAGAAGGTGAGAGGATACAGCAGTTGGCAATGCCTAAAGCCTACCGTCTGACACTTCTAGCCATAGCCCATGATATTCCCTTCGCAGGTCATATGGGCATAAAATGTACAAAGAGATGCATTATGCAGAACTTCTAGTGGCCTTGAATTTCCAGAGATGTAACAGGGTACTGCAGGACCTGTGAGCAGTACCAAAAGTAGGCAAGGCAGGAGACAAGGTGAGAGCTCCTTTGATGCTTTTGTCTGTGACGGAGGAGCCATTTCAGAGTGTAGCTATGGATATTCTGGGACCTCTGAGTACCCCAAGTTCCACAGGGAAAAGTATATCCTAGTGGTAGTAGATTATGCTACAAGATACCCTGAGGCAGTGGCTCTCTCCTCCATTGAGGCAGAAAAGGTGTCAAATGCTTTGTTAGAGATTTTCAGCAGGGTAGGTTTCCCAAAAGAAATACTGACTGACAGAGGTGCCAAATTTCATGTCAGACCTGCTGGCTTGTCTGTGGAAGTACAGTGGAGTGAAGCACCTGAAGACCACTCCCTACCACCCCCCAGACTAATGGTCTTGTTGAGAGGTTAAACCCTACAATCAAGTCCATGCTATGGGCATTTGCAAACTAGTTTAAGAGGGAGAGGGACAAATATTTGCCCCATCTGTTGTTTGCTTACAGAGGGGTTCCCCAGGAATCCATGGGTTTTTCACCCTTTGAGTTGCTGTATGGTCATAGGGTGAGGGGACCTCTAGATTTACTTTGAGATGAGTGGGAAGGTGAGTGTGAATCCCAGAAGGAGTCTGTTGTGGCATATGTCCTAAACCTCAGGACAAGATCTCCTCAGTGAGGCTCAAACTGACACCTCATTGGAAGTGGTAGCAATGTCCCAGCAGCTATCTCCTACCCAAGTTTGAGAAATCTGAGCAGTGTTGCAGGTGTTTGGGGACATGTTCACTGGGAAACCAGAGTGCACCCACCTGGTACAGCACCAGGTGGATACAGGACCCCAAAGGCCTATCAGGCAGGCCCCTTATAGGGTGCCTAAGAGAGACAAACAGACTCTGAGGGAGGAGATACAGGAAATGCTGGAACTAGGGGTAATTCAAGAGTCCAGTAGTCACTGTGCCGCCCCAGCAGTGCTGGTACCAAAGACGGATGGCAGCACCAGGTTCTGTGTGTACTACAGGAAAGTACATAGTCACACAGAGTCAGATGCATACCCCATGCCTAGGACAGATGAAGCCCTAGAGGAGCTGGGTGGGGCTAAGTATATTACCACCACTGATCTTACCAAGGGTTACTGGCAGGTGTCCTTGACTCCCAGTGCAAGAGAGAAGTCAGCCTTTGTGACTCCTTTTGGCTTGTATGAGTTCACAAAGATGACCTTTGGGATGAAAAATGCTCCAGCAACTTTACAGAGGCTGGTCAATCATATTCTAGCAGGAGCAGGAGGGTTTGCCTTTGCTTACCTAGATGATATTGCCATCTACAGCTATTCCTGGAAAGAGCACCTTCAACATGTCAGGGAGGTGCTTTGCAGACTACAGAGGGCAGGGTTGACCATTAAGCCGAGCAAATGTCATGTGGGTATGGCAGAGGTCTCCTACCTGGGACATAGAGTGGGGAGTGGTGAGATCAGACCAGAACCTGCAAAACTGGAAGCCATTCAGGCATTGCCTGCACCTGTTACCAAAAAGCAGGTGAGGGCATTCTTAGGGACAGCAGGGTACTACAGAAAGTTCGTCCCCAGTTATAGTACCATAGCGGCTCTCCTCACAGACCTGACAAGAGAAAACAGGCCAGATAACATAGTGTGGACCACAGCATGTGAGCAGGCATTTCAGAAGCTTAAAGAAGCTTTGGGAGGACCCCCTGTATTAGCCAGTCCAGATTACAGCAAAGAATGTGTTGTGTAGGTGGATGCCTCGAACCATGGGGTGGGGGCTGTACTTAGCCAGATTTCTTCAGAGGGAGAAGAGCACCCAGTGGTTTATCTCAGTCATAGGCTCCAACCCAGGGAGGAATGCTATGCAGCTGTAGAAAAGAAATGCCTAGCCCTAGTGTGGGCACTACAGAAACTTCAGCCTTACCTGTATGGAAGAAAATTCACTGTAGTTACAGATCACAATCCCCTAACATGGTTACACTGAGCCAGCCAGCAAAATGCCAAGTTGCTAAGATGGAAGCTAGGGTTGCAAACATATATGTCAATGCAGCACCGCAGTGGGGTCAGCAACACCAATGCAGATAGGGTCTCAAGACAGGGAATGGGGTAAGGTATCCTCAGATAGACCTAACCCTCTCAAGCAACGTTTCTCAAGAGTCAATTGAAAAACTAGCTTGAGTTCTCGGGGGGGGGGGGGATGTGAAAAACTGAAAGGCTGCCAGCCCAGCTAGATAGAATTTTGTAGATAATTCTATATCATTCTAAATATTAATATAATCCACAACCTGTTTTACAAATGTAAGAAATCTAAATGTAAGAAAAACTGTGTTATATGTTCCGAACTTCAAAAATGTAACCACAGTGCACCCTGCTGGAAGAAAGCTGATAAAGTAAAGCATTTTATGACTGTTTGATCTCAGGGCTCGGAGACGGGATGTCTGGATGAAGGAATTCTTTCTACTGTCTTAGGACAAGAGTTAGTTGCTAGATTTTACATGTATAATGTCTTTTATTGCTGTGGCTTCCTGACCAGGTGCAAGCTTACTAAGAAATATAAATAGAGAGTTTCTGGTAGTCTGGAACCAGAGAAGTGTCAAGAATGATGTAATCTAAAATGAGTCAGCAGTGATGTATTATCATTTTAAGAGATTTCAGAGAGAAAGAGATAGCATTTTGCATTTGTCTTCAGAACTGACAACATCACCAGCACTCTGCCTTTGCTATGTTTGTAAGTAGAATTTAGAACAGTATTGGTCTTATAGTTAGATAGGAATTTAATCAGATTTAGTCAGTTGTTTTCTATATTTATGTCAGACTATCCAACAATATTGTTTTAAAATATTTCCTGTGATTTCTGAACACTTGACTAGCAATGTTTTGAATTGAGGAGATTTGTCTTGTGTTTTTATTATTTATTATTAAATATTTTTAAACATTTCAACTGTCGCTGTTTTGTGTAGAGATAATTTAAGCTCTAGAGTACATTGTATGTATATAGTGATACTGTCCAAGCCACTCCAATAAGCCTTGTTGTTCGTCATACTTACTAACTGAATAATAATAATATTGCATAGTAAAATTGGACACCCTTTGGTAAGGGCCTTATTAGTAGCTGACATTAGTGGTTGGTGGCAGTGATTTATACCTAAAATTGGATGCCCTTTGGTAAGGGCCTTATTAGTAGTTGACATTAGTGGTTGGTGGCAGTGATTTCTACCTTATAGTCTAGATAGAGAAGGGGGCATAGCTGAAGAACCTGTGCCAGCCTTTCCCAGGAGTGTCTGTGTGTTTGTATATGACTCATATCTCAAAGTGTATGTGTGCGTGTCAGCTACTTTGACAGGGACACAAAGCACTGGCTGGACAGAGAGGTTGCTGGAGGTTTTAGCTTGACCACTAGGCTGAGACTTGTACCCTATAGCTGTGCCAGTTGGGAGTCTTATTGGGGATCTGGAGAGAAAGGGTGAAACCAGCCCTGGACTGACTGTGATCTCTGTGTGCTCTTAAGGGAAATTGTACTTTACTGTATGTACTTGTTATCCTTCCCAATGTGCACGCCCCTCACTGGTGCTAGTGGTGAGGATTGAGGCTCCTTGATTACTGGGCCAGTGCACGGGCGTCACAAAGGTATATATGGCTAGGCATCTTACTGTTCCTGTGATCACTTGGCTAGCATTGTTCCTGTGCTTCTATATTCCTCCCTTATGGAGACTATTATATCATACAGAGACTCCAGACTAAAGGCTCTTTTCACCAAAATACCCAAAGTAACTGCAAAAGACTAAAGCTTTTAATAAGGAAGATAACCTCTTGTCTGTTTGTATACCCCAACAAATGTCCAAGTTTTAGTCTCAGAACTACTTATGACTCAGTTTGACATCACACACAAAATATGTCAAATGAATGCAGTGTATTTCAGCCTAACAGCTCACTAACCTACTTTCCAGTCTTCAGTCTGACTCTTTTAATATGGCAGTTGTTTTTTTATTTTGATATATGCAGCAACACAATGCCAACATTAAGCATTTTAGTTAGAAACAGTATTACTGCTCCGAAATGTACAATTAAAAGGACAAAAAAAGACATGACTCTGAAGAAAGATTCACTGACATTGAAGAAGCAACCAAATTCCAAACTGCAGAATATATAATAGTTAAGGCAGAGTTAAAATCCAAAGACCTGAATTTACTTATACATATGTTCATATTTCTTCAGTTCTATTTCACAAAAATTGGTTACATCTAAAATCACTGAATTGGAATTCATTCATTAAATGTTTATTGCAATATTCCAATTGCTTTAAATTCTTAATAAACTCTTAAAGGTGGCAAAAATCACTGGCTATCAGTTAAAAAATATGAATTATTTAACATATTCTATTCTACATATCTTTTAAAATAATGTTTGTAAACACCATACTTCTATTTCAACCTTTACTATCAATACCTACGCTATTCTACATAGCAAATAACCTATTTTTATCATTCATTCAATATTTATACCAGCATGCTTTCAAAATTATATATATTTCTTTGTACATAGTGTATAAAGTTATGTGTTTTTCATTTGTTATTCATTAACTGTGTTATTGGTTCTTCATCTACATGATCTTTCTAAATGTTCTTGCTATATATCAAACCCAATTTTTTTTTTAAAAGGTAGAGTTGTATAAGTAAGAATTACAAACTAACTTAAAGATTTGATTCAGACCTAATATGTAAGTGATGGTGGTGGCAAAAGCTATCTTTCCTATCAACCAAATTGTCATCAACCTTTTGTTCAACACTTGTTTCACAGATAATACTTAGTAAAACTAGGGTCTGTGGCAGGAGCATAGATTTCTTAGACATTCATCTACACTGTGATGAAACTGGTCAGATAGGTGCCAGTATTTATAGGAAAGATGTTTGAATAAATAGTTACCTGCATTATATGAGCATTAATCTGAACACATTTAAGAACATAGCATATAGTCAGATTATTAGGACTTCAAGACAAACAACAGATAGTAAGCATTTAGATAAAAACATGTAGAGACTCAGCAAAGAATTGAATGAGAGAGGCTATGTGGAAGGAACTTTTGAAGAAGTGTTGAATTGAGTGAGGAATAAGAGAATGACTAGAGCACAGCCAGCCATTTAAGAGACATCAGTTAGAATAAGTGCTCAAGCAAAACAAAAATAAATTATGTATGTGTGTGTGTGTGTGTGTGTGTGTGTATGTATATGTATGTATACACACACATGCGTGTACATTCACACTCACACACACATTCACACACCACACTTAAAATACTAAAAGTAAAATGCCAGTCTACAAGCATCCATACTATAATGTGTGTAATTAATAAACTTGAAAAAGTTCAAGTGATACTTAGTAACAAGTGCACTGTATGTTCTTTTAAAGCTTACCGTATCATGGAGATTCATATCTTGGGTACACTGAATACTGCTAATGTCTTGCTTTAATAAATTCTGTGACAGCACTGAAAAATGGCGTTGAACTCAGTTTGCTTACCTGTTTACCAGAATCAAAGAAATACATAATTTCCTCATCAACACTGACAATATCTGTAAGGATAGTAAATTTCCCACCCAGTTTTAAAGGTTACAACTCTTGATTATGGTGATCGTGAGCTCCTGCCAACTATACAATTAAAGTATTCTCATATCTTTCTATGTACTAGGAAAAGAGTCTTCTTAAAATGTAAACATTTTTAAAGATGGCTTTTCTCTTGTAAAATTTATTTTTTTAAAGTTGCAAGGATAATTTCTCTAGGAATGTGTTGTGTATAAGGTTTCCCACAAATAATCAGTTTGGAAAGTGGCATTTTTTTTTCCTTTTTTTCTTGCCACATCTTTTTCTTCCACTACATCATTGGCTATTAACTTCCCCCTGGTGACCCACTAGCCTTTTTGTTTCTGCTATGCAAATATTTGTTTCTATAGTGGAGGTGAAAGTCACCTGGTAAGCAGGTGATGTATTTTGTCTCTACTCCTCCTTTTCAGCATCAGGAGTGGATGTTTCCAGCTGAGTGAGGGGTCAGCAGTATTGCTTTTCCACATTCACTAATCTGACCTGCAGAATAAGATGATTTTATCTCTGGTTTCTTCCTGCTGTTACATTACCTGAACCTCTAGCACGTGACAGTGGCACAGTGAGTTGGATTGTCTCCTTCCCCTCAGGATGGGCAGATTGACTGTGGCCCCTCATTCAAACCCTCATGGCCAGCCTCTTCCACCACTGGGCCCACTCATCAAATACACTTTGGGCTCCATCAGTGTCTCTCTTTGCCATAGAGCTGGTATAGGTTTTTTTTTCTTTCTTAACATTAGCTGTTTTGCAAACACCACGTGGAGACAGCATCAGGATTTTTTGGACCATGGTGGTCTGTAGTAAGTGAAACATTTTGCCAAGCAGAAGTTTAGAGCAACATGTATTTGTGTTGCATATGCAATCAAAAAAGGACAAGTAGACAGCTATCAGAATCGTACTACAGATCGGAGGGAGAATGCTAAGGCACTTAAAGGCAGATTAGATACACTTATTGTCTCCTTCTGCCCTTAAACAAATGTAATCTAATTGAAACTTTTTCTCTTTTAGAGTGAAGGACACAGACATCATTTCAAGAGCAATCTTTTAGAACAGACATACTTCTTTAAGTAGCACTTGTTCTAGAAGCAGTCTTTTTCAGGAGCATCTTCAGGAGACATTCAGTTTTAGAAGATACATTCCTTTCGCTCTGGTCCAGTGTTGTTCATTTTATTTTTTGTGTTTTACAGAGTGCTGCTTTTGCATTTGAAGTTCCTTTGGAAGGTACTTTTTCTTCAGAGAGCATTATTCTTCATGAGACCTTTTTTGTTTGAAGTTAACTTTTCTTCAGGGTCACATTGTTTAAGAAGCATGCTCTTCCTAGGGCACCTTTCTCTTGGGGCACACTTTTCTGATGAATACTGTTTCATCAGTGTTATTTTTTTCTCCATTTTGTTTATCCTTCATAATTAACAGTGAAAGGGTTGCTTTTCAAATGTGTAAGAATGTTTTTAGCTAAGTGGAAAACATTTGGGGTTGGGAGGGTGGCTCAATGGCTAAGGTGTTTGCCTTACAAACACAAGGTGCAGGGTTTGAGTCTCACAAGGGATAATTGGCTAAGCTTAAAATGGCTCGCAAGGGCAGTTAGCTTAGTACTAAACTATGAACCCATGAGTACAGTGGACGGAGGGTTGGGAGGGTGGCCTAATGGTTAAGGTGTTTGCCTTACAGACACAAGGTGCAGGGTTTGAGTCTCACAAGGGATAATTGGCTAGGCTTAAAATGGCTCGCAAGGGCAGTTAGCTTAGTACTAACATATTAATTTGCATCACTATGCCACTAATATGGACAAAAATCCTCATTTCTTCTCATTTTTCTAGCTTCAAAAGAATACCCACAGTGAAAAATTATGAAATAATTGCTACGTGTCAAAAGCATGTGGTGACCCTAATTAAAAGACAGAGTACTAAAGAGGACAACATGAGTTGTGACATTTAGTGAAGAGAGCAAAAAGCAAGTGTGGAATGGAAATATTTATTGCAGCAAACCATTTATATTTGTCGCTACCTACAGGAGTGTAGAAAGGACCCGAGCCTCGCATGGCAGATGTGGAAGAAAAGATGGGTGTATATTAGAACTTCCTTCTTCAGCCTGTGGGGGATGCAGATTTTGCTGCTATACTGCTACTTGGTGACTTGAAGTAATGGTGCAGAAAAACATTAGAAGCAGAACAGGTATAGGCTTTATTAGGATATAAACACGGCATCTTAAATATGTGCTCACTAAAGGTTTGAACTCAGTGTCTTTGGAAGAAAGTTCATAGATGGAAAGATAAGTAGTATTATGTGGGTATCTTTTTAGTCCGCTTATAAAACTAAGCACAATATTGACTATATAACATTGCTCAGAAAATGATAAATAGATCAATTATAGTCTGATGCCTTCAATACCTGCAAGAAATGTACTATGGATAGAGATGAACATTAACAATGGCACATATTCATCAGTAAGTCATGAGTGTCACTTGTCTAGTCAGGATGAAGTAAATGAACATTGTGGGTTCTGTTCAAGCAGCTTTATTATGTACAAACACATTAGAAATGAAGCTAAATAATTTTAACTTGTATACAAACTAGTTGTCTCATACACAGATGTTCACACTCTGGCTGTACTCGCAAAATGGCACTGAAGCTAGCACGTGCCTGCTATTTACATGCACGTTCAGGTCTTAGAAATGCTTCTTAAAGTTACAACACACATATTATTCTACATCCTCCCTCTTTGAGAAATGTGTCATGTATCATTGACAACATTGACTGACATGCTATAGATACAAAATTTTTCATCATGTAGTTATACAAAACTAGATGCATATATATATATAACTATGTACAAGTTGCTGTATATTTCACATTGGGTCTGGAAATATGACCAAATCGTGTGATGTAGAAATTGGAATTGAGCTTAGCAACTATGATTGTTTCTGCTGAATGTTCAACCTTAGGGACATCAGGAACATTATCAGAAATGGTAGTGGGAATCAGGACATGTTCTGTAACAGGAACATTGAATTACTCTGAGATTTAGAGTCTGCATCACAGGAACAATTTTGCGATAACGGTTCTGATACAGGAAGAAGATGTCTACAATTTCTCCTGTACTCTTCACCCTCAGATTTCACAAGACAGGATCTTGTCTCTGCACATATACTTGTAACTTGACCAATCTGGTAGAAACCTTTCACCGTTTGTATCCTCACTGTCTCTCCTTCTTTCAATGGATGAAGAAATCTGCTCAATTTGTCATAACTGGACTTCTGGAAAGAATGCTTTCTAAATAATTGGGCTTTGATTGCTTTTTTGTTTTTAGCTTTAGGCCTCAATAAACTGGAACTGATAGGCAATGTTGTTCTGGTTTGCCTAGACGGAATACTCTGAGCAGGCGAGACAAGTATATTGTCATAGGGTATGTTTCTGAGATTGAGTAAATTCAAAAAGACATCGGTATTATCACACTTTGACTTCTCAAGTAATTGCTTTGCACTCTGTACTGCACGTTTAGCTAGTCCATTTGACTGTGGATATTCTGGACTGCTAGTAACATGTATGATGTCCCATTCTCTTGAAAATTTCTGAAACAGCTGACTGGCAAATTGGGTACCATTGTCAGAGATAAGCTTTTGTGGACTCCCATGGACTGAGAAATGATGTTTCAACTTAGTAATAACAGTAGTGGAAGTTAGGTTAGGTAGTAGATCAATCTCAAACCAGTTTGAATAAGAGTCTGCCAGTACTAAGTAATGTTGATTGTTCCATTCGAATATGTCAGTGGCTACTATTGACCAAGATAGTTCAGGAACTTGACTTAGCTGAAGTGGTTCTCTTTGCAAATGGGGTTTAGTACTATTACATAATGAACAAGAAGTAAGTACTTTATCGAGAAGTCCAAAATACTAATCATCTAGCCCTTCTTTTGGTAGCTTCGGAATCTGGATGACCATGATGCAAAATATGGATGTATTTGTGTTATAAGGAAGCAGGAACAACAACTTTAGGATCTTTGAAAATAATACCATCTTCCAGCAACATCTCATCTCTGTAAGGAAAGTAGGGTTGCACTTCTGGTGGTGCACTATATTACTTTGATGGCCATCCATCATTGATGGAATGATTGAGCTTTTGCAAAACTGGATCAGTCTTTGTGTGGTGTCTTAGCTCATCAAGTCTTGTGGTAGAAAAATTGCTCACTTCCATGACATTGAAGTGAAACTTCTCTGTGTTAAGCTGTTCTATTGTATTTCTGGGTGATCTGGATAAGGTATCAGCCAGATAAAGACGTTTGCCTTTTGTATAGACCATTTTGAAGTTGTCCTTTGGCAATTTAAGCATAGGCTTCTTTAAAATAGTAACCAGAGGTTGATAATCAGCTTCAATCTGAATATCTTGACCATAGATATAATCATGAAACTTGGAACATGCAAACACTATTGCCAAAAGTTCTTTCTCAATATGAGCATAATGCATTACAGTTTAGGTAATTGTTCTAGATGCATAAGCTACTGGTCTAATCTCTTGAAGAATAACTGCACCTAGACCAAATCTTGAAGCATCACAGGAAAGTGTTACTGGTTTGCTGACAACATAGTATCTTAATGTAGGTGGAGTAGCAATTTTCTGCTTAAGGTCTTCAAATGCTTTCTGGTGATGTTCTAACCATGACCAGGTAACATTCTTAGGTGTTAGCTCTCTCAAAGGCACTGTCAGCTCATTGAAGTCTGGTATAAACTTGCCTAAATAGATGACTATACCAAGAAAACATTGTAGAGCTTATACATTATCTGGTGCTGACATCTCAAGAATGGCTGCTTGCTTGAACGGGTCTGGTCTCAAGCCATTGCTAGTAGATAAATTACCTACATATGTAACTTCTGGTAGCCTGAATTTGTACTTTAGAGGTTTGAGCTAAAAGTTCACATCACGTGCTCTGTCTAGAACTCTCTTAAGATTTCCGTCATCCTCGGCTTCACCATTGCCTCCGACTAACAAATCATCTACTATTATGGCACAATGATAACTTGAAAAAATGTGCTCCACTGCATGCTGAAAGACTTCACTTATAGGATCATATGATCATAGGAGGTTATTAGGCTACTGGTGCTGAGGCCCTTATAAGCCTAGCCAAGAGTTTAGCCCATGTTTAGACAAATCAGCATTCGATGCCCCTGTCCAGCAGGGACATGGGTGGAATCCCAGGGGTATATGTTTTTGTTTCCCATCCAGTTATCCAGGTTATGCTTAAAAAGGGGTAAAGAGGTACTCTGCTTGATGTGGAGAGGGAGTCTATTCCATAGATGAGGGAGTCTCTGGAACACAAATCTGTCCCACCAACAAGCTTGCAGAATTTATTCCAAATGGCATCCTGAAAAATCTGTATCTTCCAAATGGGGTACTGAATGTAGTCAGCAATGAAGATTTGTGATCAAGCATCACTTGCCAAAAGCAACTTTTTACATCTAAGACAGAAAAAACAGTGGCATTCGGTATTAGTCCTGCAACTTCTTCAAATGTACACATGGGATGATGAGACATTTTTAATGCTTTGTTTAAATCTCTTGGGTCAATGTATATTCTGGTTTCGTCTGAGCCTTTTTTGTGAGCTGCTACCATCGACAACACCCATTCGCTAGGTTCTGTAACTGCACCATTTTGTACAACTGAACCTTAACTTTATGCTGCATAGCTATCACAATTTTTCTTGCTGGTCTGACCACTGGACTGATCTCTAGGTCTAACTTCATAGAATACACAACTGGAAGTTTGCCCAACTTGTCATCGAAAACATCAGCATACTTTAAAAAAATAGTGTTAGTGAAGCTGGAACTGGGTTATGTGCTTATTTGATGAACTTCTTTGGTAAAAGAAAGCAGATTCATTCTCAAACTGTCTCTGAGACCCAATAAGGACTGCACAGGTCTTTGGACTACATAAAATAATAAGCTATAACAGTTCTTGGCCACATAACATTAAAGCACTGCTGAGCCTTTGCTCTGAATTTCTTCACCTCCATAAGCAACAAGTTTCGCATAAAAGGTCATATTTATTTGTTCACCAGCTCTCACTTTAGCAAAAGTATCTGCAGACATAACATTACACTTTAAACCAGTGTCTACTTTGAGCTCAGTGGATTTACCATTGATCTGAACAATACAAAATACTTCATTCTTTGCCAATAAATCTACTGCATCATTCTCTTCACCAATTACTGATACACCATCCACATAGAAAGCAGACTGTTGCAGTTCAATTTGATCAATTTGCTTTTTCGAATGACCCTTCTTTATAAAAGTATGAGGCTTACTTGATTTACAACATTTTTGAAAATGGTTCCATTTCTTACACTTATGGCATTGCTGACCAAATGCTAAGCACTTTTCTCTTTTAGACTCATGATTGGCACCACAATTGCGACAGTTAACAATAAAGTTTGACTTGGGTTTTGCTGACTCACCCTTGTACTGCACTGAGCATGCTCCTTTAACTGAACTAGCCTTAGAACTTGCTGGATGATTTCAGATTTTTCTTGCCACATCCACAGGGGCTACAGCTGCCATGTGCTTAGGCCTGTTTCTGCCTGCCACATGTTGCATGCTGCCTACATTTGCTTTGGAGCTTGCTGAAACCATGCTCTTATCACTTGCAAGCATATTCAAGTGCCTTTCTGTAACTTCATGGATTTGACAAATCTCAGTAGCTTTGCTCAGTGTTAAATCACTGTCACAAGGCAAAATCTTTTTCCCAGCAGCACTATTAATACCACACATGAGTCTGTCCTTTATTAACTCATTTTTTAAATCACCAAACTTGCATATTTTTAGCTTTGTTCTTCAGGTCAGTAATATAAGCTACACAAGTTTTCCTTGCTTTTGATCTCTTGTATAAAACAAATGCCTCTCTAATGTAACATTGGTCTGGGGGTTACACATCTCTCTGAATTTGCACTTCAAACACGCAGGGTCTTCCCTTAATTCACCTGTACAATAATACAACGATTTTCCCCTTCACCTTCATACACTGCTGGTGCATACACAAATGAATGCTCCCTTTCAATGACTTCTGACCCTGCTAGGTTTAGAAAAATGAATGCTCTGGTGTGCACATCTTTATCAGAATAAGCTGCTTGTATGAATATATTGTACTCTTGTTCAAATATTCTCCAATTCTCTGCAATATTTTGATCAAATATAAGTGGTAATGGTTTTCGAAAGCCATCTGCCATATTAATACATCTCAGTGAAGACTTTTGCCTGTATGCACGAACACACACATATACATATGCCTGAAATTCATGCCAGTACTTGTAACTATGCCCAATAGCACAACAAGCCTTTGTATAACTGAATGTTGTGAAATATGTTTCCTGGGCACTGTAATACTCTTGAAATCACTTCTTATCAGTGTAAGAAGCATTTTAAATAACTGCACTGTGAAGATAAACTGGGCAGATGAAGCTGAGAGTAAGAAACATTTTAAAATAATTGCATTTTGTGAATAAACAGTACACAGCACACTGAAATTTCCCCAAAATGGCTGTACTTTGCTAAACAATTCTGTATAGTGCAAGAAACAGTCTTTAATGGCGGCACTCTGTGAACAGACACACCCAGCACAAGAAACTTTTTGAAATGGCTGTATTTGACTGTACTTTACGAAATAGTGGCACTTTGCACACAACAAATTCTTCGAAATAAATGCACAGTAATAAACACACACTGTAAGCACTTATACACAGTTTGAGATACTTCGAATAACTCTAGTTGTACTATTCAGAGCTCCAATCAATGTGAAGTAGTAGTTTATGCCAAAACACAGTAATTCACCAAAAAACATGCAGTCGCCTTTCTTTATTTATACTCAATCTTCCCTTTTTTGCCCTTTGTTATATTAATTTTGCTCATTTAATCTCCTTTCATGCCCATTATATTTTCTTGTGCTCATTTTAACTCTAAACTTGTTTTACTTTAAACATGCTCATTTTGCAAATCTGAGGTAATTCTAAACCCCTTATGTGCTTTTCTGATGTTCATTTTATCAGATATCTTAATTTCAAACATTTTGTCTGATTAATAAACTTTTTATGGTTCTCGTTTGCTTAATACATGTTTTTGTGTTATTCGTTTGCAGAGTTATGCATTTTGTGCCCTTGTAATGCTCTGTTTTATCTTTTTTAAAGAATAAATTGTTTGTGCAAGTTTTATTACTTTTAGTTTGTTTCTGGCCCTTTTTTGCTCTCAGTTCACTTAGTTTGCCTTCACTGTTAACTTTGCACCTCGTGGCTCTGAAAAGCAGTCTATGGAATCCCAGTTCTGACATCATGTCGCTCATCTACTCAGGATGAAGTAGATGAACATTGCAGGTTCTGTTCAAACAGCTGTATTATGTACAAACACATTAGGAATGAAGCTAAATAACTTTAACTTATATACAAACTAGCCTGATGCACAGATGTTCACATTCTGGCTGTACTCACAAAGTGGCACTGAAGCTAGCACATACCTGCTGTTTATATGCACATTCAGGTCTTACAAATGATTCTTAAGGTACAACACACATGTTATTCTACATAGAGTATATCCAAAAATAGTATTTCTGAATGCCCTAGGTCACGTTGCTTCTGCCATGGAGTAAGGCAGGAGACAGAGCTAAACTCCTGATGTACTTGTGGCAGATGTAAGCCTTAAAGGATTGCATTTACTAATAATGCACAGAAGACAACAGTACTGAAAAAAAGAAAACAACTTTCATGTGAAGTTTCATTTTGACATTATCATTAACATGACCATAGCTGCATGTGAATACACTCCAGTTTATTTCACTCTAAGCAAACTGTAAACCTCTTCCAGACATATATATCGCACTACGGCAAAAAACGCCATATGCTTTTACCTAAAGCCATGCACCACTGACAATACTTTAAAGAATGAGATAACCATGGTGAATTATATCAGGACAACAGTGCTCACATCCTCTGCCTTTATTAGTCATTACGTCTGCTTCATTTGCAGTGCATGCAAATAGGATTTTGTTCAGTGTTCAGTTCTACATCAGCAGTAACAACTCAACAACCCAGCTGTATACAGATAATGTATCAAGGTAAATCACTATACCATAAGAATGTATTAGTTAGAGGTGGCATGTATGTGACACGTGATTAGAGCAGTACTGTGAGTTACATGACATACTGCCATGATCTTTTAAAATCAATCCAAGTCTGAACTCTGAACTAGCTTTGAATTCCTGCTTAGTATATGATAGTTTTGACTGATAGTTGAAATTCTGGCCTATGTCATGCAGCTTTGTTGACATGCATATTTGCCAGGAAGGTGCCATTGTTATTTAGTTCTTTTTTTTTCAAAACAGGTTTATTGTTTTAACATATAAGAGAAATATCATAACAATTTTATACAAGTAATTAAAAATAGGTATTATTATAATATTCAACAAAACAACTAAAGTATTTACAAAGACATCCACTACAATCAGATCAATTAATTAAACTAAAATACCGTGCTATTGAAATTAGAATTTTTTTAACAAATTTTGTAAATTATCCCATACAATATAATATGATGTTTTTCTAGTTGTTCTCATTCTAATTGTGCTTATTTCCATATGGCACATTATATTCATAACATTTTTAAATTCATTGAATGAAGGAGGTGTATCTGAAATCAATTTCTAGTTATTATTTTCCTGGCCACTGCTAGGATAGACCATAACAAGGGAAGCTTAATCTTTTAACACATTGAGGTACAGGTGTGTTGAATAATATAAGAGACTTAGAAATAATGAAATTATCTGTAAAAGAGCCTGCAAAATTCATTAATTGACTTCCAGTATTCTTTCAACTTCATACAGTCATAAAACATATGAGCCCAGTCAGCATTAATTTCTACATTACATCTCTTACATAGATTATCTTTATTATTTATTTTATTCATCATCAAAGGTGTATAAAAGATCTATGTAAAAATTTCCATGTATAAAGTCTCCAGACAATGGAAGATGTAGTTCTATAAGCAGATTCCAATATATATTGTTTATCTTGTTGAGTTGGTGGGTCCCCATTAATAGAGGTGAAATAATTCCAGTATGAATCTACACTGTAAAAAGATTCTTGTCTGATAATTTTATGTATATATGAAAGTTTACCTTTATCAGAAACTTTATGCTGTAAATTTAATATCAAGTAATCAATCAGTTTTGGAATAGATTCTTTAACTGTTATAGACATTAGATCTATTCTATCAATGAGATGTTGTCTAAAGATCTGAACCTCTAACCAGCAAGTTTCTCTTAGATCAAATTCTTGTTTTAAGAAATCTAGATTTTTAACTTTATTATCAGATATCAGCTGATACCAGTACTTTAGATCATTATCTATAGCTAAATGAGCTCCTTCAGAAGTAGATGACATAAACATACCTTGAGTATACATTATAGGGAATACAATAAAATTCCATTCCCTATACTTAGGGTGCATGAATATAAAGTTACGATAACTAATAATAATATTTAATGGGTAACAAACCATATGTTTAGGTGTAATAGGTGAAGTACAAAATTCCTTTAGCAACCACAACATGGAGTTATTTACAATCATATTTTTATGTGTTAAGGAGATTTTCATGAAGTGCATATTAATTAGCTCCCAATAATCTTTCCATTTTGCGATATATGACTGATCTATTAATAAAGTAATAACTTTTATAATAGAAGAGATAATACATAAATTAAAGTCTGGAAAAGAAATACCCCCTTGAGACCAGCTATTAGTATGTTTCTTTAATGCAATCCTAGGTCTATTAGGTGCCCATAAGAAATTTAACATTAGTGTATTCAGTTTCTTGATAATTATTTTTGTAGGTGAAAGTATTATTGATTGTATTAAGTATAAAATCTTGGGGAATATTATCATTTTAATAATTGTAAGTCTCTCCTCCATAGTAAAAACATATTATTCCAGGTATTAAAAGATTTTGTATATTAAGAAAACAGGTATTATAGTTATTATATATAATAGATTTAATATCTTTAGATAGTATTATACCTAAATAAGTTATCTGACCTGAATTGGGTACATATTTAGTAAAATCACTAATGAGAATATTTTTTCGTGTATATATAGGTAGTATTTTAGTTTTTCTTCATTGAATATTAAACCAGAAATACTTTTAAAATTCATCATTTTATCAAATAAAGACTGCATAGAAGAATTAGATCCTGCTGATGTAATTAGAACATCATCTGCAAAAGTTGAATTTTTGATGTTGTATTTTCGTCTATTTCAAAACCCTCTATGTCAGTACTGTTTCTAATCAAATTAGCCCAAGGCTCCATTACTAAAGTGAATAATAGTGGAGAAAGTGGACATCCTTGCTTTGTACCTTTAAGAATGGGTATTTTTGTGAAACATATGTTCCTACCTTAATATAAGCCAGCGTTCCTTTGTATAAATGCTCAATTAAATTTACAAATGCATCAGAGAAGTTTGTGCATTTCAGTAAGGTAAACAGATAGTCCCAACTTACTGAATCAAATGCTGAACCTATATCAAGACTAATAAGTGTTAAATCTTTCTTTTTCCTATTTGCAAAATCAATTAATGTTAAAGTTCTTCTTATATTATCAAAAGTATTTCTATTTACAATGAAGCCCGTCTGATCTATATCTATAATGCCGGGATGATTGTCTTCAATCTATCAGCAAAAATACTCATAAACATTTTATAATCAACATTAAGTAATGAGATGGGTCGATATGAAGAACATCTAGTTGGATCTTTATTAGGTTTTAAAATTGGTGAAATAAATGTATATTGCCAAGATGGGGGGGTTATTAACTCAGTTTGGGCCAAAATAAAAACCTTATGTATTAATGAATATGTAGTTTTAGAAAGGATTTTATATATCTCTGGTATAATACCATCATTACCCGGTGCTTTGTTTGATTTAAGCTTATTTATTTGTGTAATAACTTCTGTATATGAAATACTCTTGTCCAATAGTTTAATCTGTTGTTTATTAAGCTTTTTATTCATGTTTGTGGTTATAAACTCCTTTATTTTATCTTTAGGTTCCATGTTAATGTTGTTATGATTGTTATTTAGTACTGATTATCTTTGATTTCTGTGTACCTTTTGATGTGATAGATTATGGTATCCTGTTGGAAAGAATTTGGCCTTGCTGTGCTCTGTCTGCTTCCATTTTTGACTATTTTGCCTTCAACCTTTCAGGCCAAACCCAGAGGATGGTATATACAGTAACATTAATAAATCCGGCTGGACTGCCGATGCCTTTAGTTTCTCTATGGAGTTGGTTATCATTCACAGTGCACATTATGCATTTGAGAAAACTAATCAGAAGGAGATTGTACCATCATGCAGTGCTGATGTTACCTAGTAGTACCTCACATTTCTTCATATGCACACAGCAATTGCCATACACCTTGCAAATGATCTGGAATGTATATATCTTTGGCTGCCAAATATCTGGTTGAAACTCAGTATCACTAGAAATTAGGTCATAGCTGTTCATGATACCCCACCCCACTGCTATATCTGTGCACTTATGGAAATGACAGACTGGAGGTTGTACGTGATCTTTGAAAAAATGGAAGTAATCTTCAATGGAATACTGATGCTTTGTGGATAAGTCTCAGCCACTGCCATGGCCTCCTTAAATTCTGGGAAATATCACCCAGATTAAATACATAATTCCATCTGAAGACCTTTTGGTAGTTGCCTGTACCTTTATCTCATTCTGTTTTGACTACCACAATATGACCACCTTCAGCTAGTACAGAACCCCAGTGCCTGTTCATTGAGTGGTACCCCTCATTTCCATCATATTGCCTGCATACATAGTCTACATTGGCTGCCTTTATGTGCATGCAATGCATTTAGTCTTGGTGTTAGTGTCTTTGTCTTATATGAATTTTACCTCTCCTGCCTTAAAAGAGCTATTAATTCCTTACAGAGCAGTTCAGCCCCTCCTTTTTGTCTCTTTGGGGCTACTACATGTTCCAAGGGTGTATTTTATGACTTCAGTCATGTGACCTTTTGCTTAGCAGGTGCCCAACCTTTTGAATCTAGTATCAGTAACTTTGGAAATGTTCACATTGGGTGGTTTTAGGACATTCCTGAAGTCCTTTCATTTAACCTGACATACACTGACAGCAGTGCCATTTTAAATTTTCCTATATTACTATGTTGGGTTTAGTTTTTTCCTCTTTTTTTCTTTGTAATAGAATAATAAATGATTATGAAGTTTTGTAAGAGCATCATGGAATCTCTCCCTTTGGCCTATTAGCTTGCTCCGTCATTCAAACCTCCCCTTGATCAGATATCTCACTACTCAAGGCAGTTATTATCCAGGCAGCCATGATGGTATTTTGTACTGTCTTTGGCATCCAGTTTTATGACCTAACCCTCTCTCTTGTGGTGACTTAAGTATGTCCCTGCACGGGTCACCTATGCCTCTCTTTCCACGTATATATGATCCCCCAAATGCATCAACAAGGGCTACCATCAAACGTTTGAAAGGTCGCACCCATATCTTTCTGACACAAGCTCTCCACATCAGAAAAGACCTTCATTCATAAGCCAAACCCTTGTTATTAGAACGGAGGCATGTGCTGGGTGAGAACTGCCATCATTCCTCCCTTCTAGGATGGGCACCATCTTCCCTGCCTACACTGTCAAGCACCTGAATTCCTAGTCACACTCTAGCTGCCTACGCTGTAGCTAGGACTTTACCCTTCTATGTCCCCAGTAGAGGTAATAAGGGAGCATTTTTGGCATAAGCATAATACAGTGATAACTCAAAGAAACAACACAGTTGTTGGGATACTGATAAAATAAGAAACAGTATCTCTAATATTTGGCATTCTTTAAAAATGCACATTTTTATAAAATGTTAAGCATGAAATCAGATTAAGTGGACTGTGTACAAAAACAAAACTGACAGGTACTGACTTCCTTTTCTCAAAAACTGATTCAGCTGTACCTTTGTAGAAGCCTTCCTAATTTACTGCAAAGTGGTTGTTAGCAGTTAATACTAAGATTAAATATTTTATGAGGATAGTTTAAAAAATGAAGTGAAAACTTCTATCACTTGTCAAAAAAGAAAGCATTTTTGCTTCACATTGTATACTTACAGGATGTAGCAGGATAAAGCATTGTAAAAACTTTTTAAAATAAAAATATAGAATTACTTCAGGATGAATATTATAAGCTCAGTAGTAATACTTTTTCAAAAACAGAAGTAACGACTAGTCTGTGCCGCTAGAATCCTAGTTTTGAAGCAAAGCTCATTATTCAGTTAGAAGGCAGTACAGGCTGGGAATATGTATAGAGCAAAAATACATTTTTGGGTAAGATTGTTACTTATGGAATCCAAGGCTACTTAAGTGTCAGTTTCATGTGGCAGGGCTGTAAACATCAAGAAGTGTTGGATATCTGCTATGAAGACATATGAAAATGTCCAATGGAAAGCGACATTTAGAAGATAAGTTATTTACTGGAAAATAGTATAAATGCAACTTACATTTGTGATAAAAGCATATACTTTAAGGATGCAACCTTAAAAATTCTCATGTTTCTGAATTCAGAAATTAATATCAAATACTAGCAGAACTGAGTGTAGGATCTATTCTGTTCTGTTGTAAAAGAGACATAGGATTGAATTCCTATGCTTTAATGCTCCATACCTCTCAACTCTACAGATTTTTGCAGAATGTCCAGATATTTGCCTCATATTGTTGGTCTATTTCTCATAAAATTGTGGTTTTCTGACATATTGTTGAGGAGTGAAGCCAGAAAATAAAGACAGACATTTAGACTTCAGACCCTTCAGAAAATTTATGTTAATGCAAACCTGTTATTCTATCAACTTTCTCAATTTGTAAGAGGAATATCTGAACTCTCTCTCTATTTTTGGGCCTTTGTACCCCCCATTATTTATGGATTTTTCCAGATTTCTTGCTCTAAAAGGTTGAGAGCTATGCTGCTCACTTTCCAGTGCTGACTGCCTTATGGCTTGGTCATGCAGCTATGAATTTGGCAATAACTTACCACCGGCTACATAGCATAAAGGATTAAAGCTAAGAGCTATTAATGGGTTTCGTCCTGTGCACCTGGGCTTCATTCCTGTCATCATTCACTAGGATACCATGTGATTCTTGTCATTGGGGACTCCTCTGTGTGACACAGAGATGCCTCACTTTCCAGGTTGGACAAGGAGAAGATAAAGTTTAGTTGCCAATCTGGAGCCTTGATCCACAATATCACACACACACTCAAGTCACTGCCCCCCAGGTACCAATAGGATTGTATCAGAGCCCACGTAGGTATAAATGACCTGAGACATACCTTACTGGACTATATGAAAAGAGACATAATGGAGTTCTCAGAATATGTGTCACAGAGGGTATGAGCCTTGCACTGAGCAGCATTCTACCTTCACCAAGGATGGTGCCACAGTATGAATATAAAATGATTTAGTTTAGTAATTGGCTTAGTTTCTGGTGTTATTCCGGGGGGGGGGTCAATATTTGTTACCATGGAATAACATGGTCAGCAGACCACATAGGTCTGCACCCGTCTCCCATAGGCTTTTGGATACTGAGTAAAGCTTTATCCCCCCAAAAGCCTTTTTTAAGGCAATGCCAAAAAGACAAAACTACCAACATAGTGAAAAAGTCTACAAGCAACCTTAAGGTGTTACTGCTCAGTGCTAGGAGCCTAAAAAAGTCTTCACAACCTTCAATCCCTCCTCACTCTTGAGAATGTAGACATTTGTGGTGTGACTGAGACTTCATTTAAAGCTATAGAAAGTACTTTGGCAGTGAAAGGCTACAGTACCTTTCACTCATTTAAACTAACAACAGCATAGACTGGGGCCAAAGGAGGAGGTGTCTCAATCTACATTAGCAAAAAACATACATCCAGGTTGAGGTACCACAGAGCTCATGCAACTGCAAGTCAAATAGATAAGGTCCCTCACCATAGCATGGCTAGCTGCAGGTCACTGTCTATGCCCCTAGAGTCTCATTATTCTTATCTAACCCTACTAGAGGCGATCACCATCCACCCAAACACCCTAATCATAGGTGACTTTAAGTACCCCTGTAAAGACCGAGAAACTTATACTGCCTCAAACTAACATGCACAATGCTTCCTGGACTTTCATAACACAAACAACCTGGAACCAATAGTGCATGGTCCAACCAGAGGAGCAAACATATTGGATTTGGTACTCCCTAATATGGGAGAGTGTTGCACCCCCCATGTCACATTCTCACAAGTGAGGTCAGATCACAAAGGTGTCTCCTCTGAAGTAAAAATCAACCTGGAAAACCCAATTAAAACAGTAACAGTTAGGAACTATTTTAAGGCAAATTACATCCTATTAAGTGACATTTTTTTTCAAAATTCAAGGTTTCCCCTAACCCCAAGACCACAGCTACCTATACAGTATTATTCATAGAGTCCCTCTACAAATGTGAATTGCTGCATGTAGTCTGCCTTGTCTGCCAGAAGTAAACCCAAAACAAACACTGAAAACAAACCTCCCTGGTGGAATCCTCACCTAAATATGTTAGGGTTTATATTATATGCTCAAAGAGACTTTTCTTTGAACATATAATCATCGACACATAAAGAGCAAATGCTCTAAAGCATGAATGGCCTCATCTGTGAATTTTTTCCTCAGAAAAAAATTCATGGGGCCTTACACAAAAAAAACACAAACTTCAAAACCCTAATCAAGTGGGGGGCTTCCCCCCACACCCCCTGACATGGGGGGCTGTGCCCCCCACTCCCCCTAACTAAATATACCAACTCCGAGATCACTCTACGTTGGGGAAAATGGCAATTCCCGATAATGGCCAGCTGAATCTTTTCACCAAGGAAAAAATTTGCGGACGTGGCCATTCACGCTTTAGAGCATTCGCTCTTTATGTGTTGATGATTATATATTCAAGGAAAAGCCTCTTTGAGCATATAATATAGACCCAATATGGTATAACTACATTAAGTGACATTTTTTCAAAATTCAAGGCTCCCCCTAATGCCGAGACCACAGCTATCTATACAGTATTATTCACGGAGTCCCTCTACAAACATGTGAATTGCTGCAAGATACGTGCCTTATCTACCAGAAGTAAACCCAAAACAAACACTGAAAACAAACCTCACTAGTGGAATCCTCACCTAAATATGGTATAATTACATTAAGTGACATTTTTTTCAAAATTCAAGGCTCCCTTAACCCTGAAACCACAGCTACCTATACAGTATTATTCACAGAGTCCCTCTATAAACAAACATGTGAATGGCTGCATGGAGCCTGCCTTATCTGCCAGAAGTAAACCCAAGACAAACATTGAAAGCAAATCCCACTGGTGGAATCCTCACCTAAATACGGTATATAATAAAAGAAAAAAAAAAAACTCATGACAAAGATTAGGAAGAGCAACTCCATTAAAGACAAGTGCTCTGTTATACAAGTAAACAAGAAATTAAAAGCTTTAATTAAGTCCAACAAGGCCAGATACAAGCTAGGATACCTTTGCTGGCTAAGGACAGTCACAAGGCTTTCTTCAGCTATGTTCAGAACCTTAAAGGTAACACAAAGCAGTGTTCTCAGCTGGTGTTGAATGGTACCACCTTTACTAAACAGAGTGATATAGGAAATCTACTGGCTGATAAATTCAGTTAAAATTTTACCCCCAATTCCTTCAGGTGAAATCCCCTCCAACATACTTTCTCCAACTATTAGTAGGGACCAGGATCTGGTACACTCACCAAAGCCAAGAACACTGCCTTTATGGGTTATGACAACATTTCTGTTTGCCTCCTAAACAGTCTAAAACATGACCTATCAGGACCACTTGAGGTACTCTTCATCTACAGCCTGAAAACAGTCTACAATCCAAGTGAATGGAGGACCACAGCAGTCATTCCCCACCATGAGGGTGCACCACCAACTGACCCAGCGAACTACAGACCCATCAATCTAACAAGCCTAATATGCAAAGCCATGGAATGAGTTATCATGGAACTGATAAACAAGGACATTGGCAGCCTACAGATACTGGACCCATCCCAATCTGGCTTTAAGAGAAGGCTGTGCCTACATAACCTCGGTGCTAGGCATAAATCCCTACATAACTCACTGGATTGCTTGCTGGCTCAGAGACAGGACCCAAGAAGTCAGGAACAGTGAGAATACCTCTGCCAAGAGAACAATCACCAGTGGAGTACCCCCGGGCTTCTGTTAGATTAAAAAGAAAAAAAAAGTAGCCTCAATACCTCAATCTTTTCTTAGATGAAAATGTTCTAAAAGACTTCTAAACAGACAGCATGGTATTAGGCAATTCATATTTAAATTCTTTGAAGACTGGTGAGAGAAGTGATGATACACTAATTATCTTTCTAATAGATTTTGGAGCTAAGTAAGATTTTGGGTAACTGTAAGAGGTAAAAGGACAGGTACAGTTCTGTGTAAAATATGAAAAGTAATGCAACTGATGAGCAAAAATCCAAAAAAGATGTCCACTGCTGGAGAGAGCAATATCAACAAAAGTAGAAAGGAACTTTTGGGGGACATGCCAAGTGACCTAGAGGTAAGTAAGCAATGTGAGAAAATACAAGGAAAGCTCATGGAATACTGGGATGCATAGGAACAGGCAACACTACTAGAAAACAGGGAGATGTCATCCCTTTATATAGGCAGTTGGTTGGTAAGAATTAATGTAAAGCACCATATTTAAAGCTGGACTGTTAATCTTTCTAATCATCTAGATGTTGTAATACAAAGTACTACATCAGAATGGTCTACTGACAAACTCATATAAAATGTCTAAAAAAGTTTAGCATGTACAACCTTGAAGAAAGGAGACAGAGTAGAAAATAACAGAAACATTTAAGTACCCCAAAGAAATCCTTGGAGCTCAGGTGGGTAGCATTTTTACACAAAATATGTATGAAAAAAGAGAACACAACATGGCCATCTCAGGAAACATTGAGTAAATATTGCTTCATGGACTGTCACTGAGAAATGGAACAACTCATGAAGAAATTATATAATCATGGCATATATTAATATATGGAAGTGACATAACAGATTTGCTGTGTTCCATGGTATGGTGGGAAAACATCCATCTCCATTGGTTAAGCAGGATCTACACCTTACCCAATATATGGAGAAATCAGCATACTAGTCTTTCCATAGTGTGTGTGTGTGTGTGTGTGTGTGTGTGTGTGTGTGTGTGTGTGTGTGTGTGTGTGTGTGTGTGTGTGTTAGGGGGTGGAGATAGTGAAGTGTAGCAGAATAGGCCAGTCAGAAAAAGAGTAATACCAGGTGAGAGGGCAATCATCAACATGATACCACAAAGTTCTACACTCAGGCACTGCTTTCTAAAACATGTGCATCATAGGTTCATAGGTGTTTACTAGGCTAACAACCACAAGGGCCTTTTTAAGCCTAGCAATGCATCCCGAATCTCTGACAAGTTCTGATACCCTTGATAAGTGTAAGCATGGGCCTGGGAGATGAACCATTTACAAGTTACCTGTTTTCATCAGAGACATAGGTGCCAAACAGTCATCATGAAAGGCATGGAGAGTAAAATAAACTTGTTGATTCTAGAATCAAATTCTTTTTCAGTGATTAGAGCTGGAAATGCATTTGTAAACATTTGGATGAATTAATGATTCAGTTGTAAAGATTTTTAATATATATTTTTCTATGTGCTTTTTCTGCCACCTGTGCCTGCCTATCATCAAGCTGTTGTCAAGACTTCTCTTTCATTCCCCATTAAAGCATGAGCTCCAATACACATCCATTCACTCTGGAGTGAGAGCCCCCAGAACTCAATTGTTCCCTTATCAGGTGAGAGGGGTCCATGATATGACTGTCATCCATGCAGGCACGATGGGATTTTCTACATTAATCCCTAACTCTGCCCTCCTTGGCTTTGACATTTAAATCTACACCCCCACAGGAATTACCATTCATTACCCTACAGAGATGAGAACACTCCAACATATGTCCTGCCAAAGTTAAAAGCATTATGGCTTGAAAAGCCATAGCTATATCCTTCTCAACTACTGTGGCAATGCTTGTCAGTGGTCAGCATTACCCTCTACTTAGAATGACATTGCAGATGTTTAGGGAGCAACCAAATTCCTTCCCCTAGGTAGGCTCACTAGCAAACAGCTACAACTGTCCCACCCCCCAACTGCCATGCAAACCAGACAAGTGAATTGAACTTGAGACAGCTGAAGCCCAGTCAGAGCTCTATGTCTGTGTGTCATAAACAGGCATTTTTTTATATGCTTTGTCTGTAGGTCTGCCATCATCAAAACTTGGTCCATCCAGACATAGAAATAGAACTTTTGTTTTTCTAAGTGCAAGTAATTTTAGGGTGAGAGCTGGGACCATCGTTAAGGCAGCCAAGTGAGTGTTTTGTGTCCTCATGATCATCTGAGTAATGACTGTTTGTGATGACCCTAACTACACTGCATGGGAGACGTGATCTGGATCACTGCAGAGGCCCACATTGCTTCCCCATGTGAGTGCATGCTTCTGCACACACACAAGCACACACATGCACACACATGCACACACACGCACGCACACACACACACACACACACACACACACACACACACACACACACACACACACACACACACACACACACACACACGCACTCACACACACACACAGAGCTACAACCAAGTGAAGGCTTGCTAAGCCTAATGCTTGTCCCAGGCCGGGCATTCGCTTTGCTCCCCTTCCACTAAGGAGATTGTGGTAGTGCACAGCATGTACCAATCTACCCTTCCCCAGGAAAGGGCACTCAGTCCTTCCTTTCTAGCTTCATCAGGTGGCTGAGCTGCTAAATGAAGTTGAGTCACTTGCCTTGTAGTCTGGGTTTTACTCCCCCAAGCCACAGAGCCAACCAAGGTAGTTGGAAAGATGTCAGCTTTGATTTATTTAAAATAAATGCAATATTACATACTTCAGTACTTAAAATCCAGGTAGCGGATACACATCAGATGATATAATGTTAGGCAGAAGTGAGTTTTAAAGTGATTTGGGAGCAGTGAATACTCCTAAATTAAACTGCAATGCTGATTGCAATGGCTGTAGAAAATGTGACAGAATATTAATACGTACAGTGAAAGCTGTAGCATTAAATGATCCAGAGACTGTTATGGCACTCTATATGTCATTTATTAGGTATCATTTTGAATACTATATTTAGTTTATTTAAGATTGTTTGTGATCAACTCCCATAGTGTGATCACAAAACATCTCTAACAGTTTACCGTGAACAACAATTGCATTGAGAGATACTACTACAAAAAGCAGATTTTCAGGGATCAAGCCCACCTACACCCCTCATGTTACTTACATATGCCAAGTCTGACATTGTGAAATTTTGCTTAAAAGCAAAACCCCTTATGTATCACAATATTGCTCTTTAACTGTAAATCTTAATATTCACATATTCTCTTATCTTTTTTTCAAAACCTTTAACATTTTAAACTTTTGACGTTATCCAGCCAACAAGCCTGCATGCTATTCATTACGCCTTTATTTTTATGCCATTTTCATTTTGCCTAACATTCTTTTCTTCTCCTTCACGAAGGTCCCCACTGAGAAGATAATGGTCCTGCACATTCCATTTAAGGGCATGCATCTTGTTCTTTCTGTTCTCTAACACGGTCCTTCTTCTTCATTTGCTGTATTTCCTTAATAACACTTATCTCACCTTCCAAGGTTTGTCTCAGCCTTGATTTCCACTTTCTGGTTACTGCTGTTTTGGCTGCTGACATATCTATGTTAATAAGGCCTTCACAATGTTCTGACATTCTAGCTGCCCTTCTTCAAGTCAGCAGCATCAGTGGTTTAGTACCTTCCAGTTGTTTACCTAACATTTCTTTTTCAGCCTTATGCAGAACATCTTTAAACTCTGTCAGCGCTGTATACTCCCAAATGCCATATTCCCAGTTTTCCCTCTCACTCCCCACATGCTTCTAAGAGTAACTTTGGACCTGAAGATCCTTTGCAATTTGCTTGGGGTATATAAAACATCTATGTAAGCACTTCCATGCAAGTATCCTAAAACATCTTGACTTAGTTATACATTTTGAATCATGCACTTTCTCCCAATCCTGCATGAGTTCTCCTGATTTTTATAATTATCATGTGTGATTCTGCACATCTTACTAATTATCCACTTTTTAATATCCCTCTCTCTTCTCTTTCCCTCTAGGTATTCTAACAGGGTTGACAATTCTCATATCAGTCTTCCTTCCCTCTGTTATTCAGCAATAAAAGCTATACTAAGAGCTATGCTTTCTAGACATGAAAAGGTAATGATGTCAATATTTAAAAACATAGTTAAATCGTCTCCAGTGTATGGAAAAGGATTCTACATGTATAGCAGATCTGATACACTTGAACTGGAAAAGGTACAAAATCAGTATACTAAAACATGAAATATGAATTTCAGTTCTTATCCCTGTTGTTGTTGTTTGTCTTTCGGCTTTTCCAGGTAAGGGGTCGCCACAGCGGAACTACAGTCCGCTAATGATTGGCAGTAGATTTTTACGAAACGCCTATGTGCCAGCTCGACGCCCAACCTTCAACGAAGGCATGCCCATTTACGCACGCATGTCTTTCGAATGCTACCCAACCGCGGGGAGGACATGCGGACTCCACATAGAAGGCACTCCCAAGCCCAGTCAAGAATCGAATGGGAGAACCTCTTGCTGTGAGGTAACAATGCTACTGCCGTACCACCGCGGCATTTCAGTATATCCCTGTACTTCTGTATATATAACATCCTTAACTGTGTGGCCTTAAAGTTCCTCTTTAAATCATACGAACACCATTAATATTATCCTACTTAACTCTACACCTCTTTCTTTCCCAAATAAAGTTCTTCAGATCCTTATTTGTTTCCTGCCATAACTGATTTTCTGATACCTAGAAATGTACCTAAGCTAAAATTTAGAATCAAAGAGACCAAAACATTTTTCACTGCCTGCATCTTGCTATCCAGAACCATAATAAAGAATTTAAACTCCCTTAACTTCTGGATTATCTTCTGCTTAGGTTCCTCTGCCATCTCTTTTGCTGCCACTAATGAGTCTTTCCTACACCATACTCTTAGGTACTTCATTATTTCATGCCCCCAATGGTAAGGAGTGCATAATTGGGGTCTATGTTATATTCTCGAAAGCCGACAATATCGAATCTGATATTGTCGACATGAGAATAGCGAAAGTGCACAACATCGAACGTGTAAACGGAAATCTCCGTAAGGGGAGATTTCCATTTACTGCAATGTAGTGCGGTCTTGGAGTTGGTATATTTAAGTAGTGGGGGGTGTGGGAGTGCAGGGGGTGTTCAATGTTTTCAACCGTCAATCTTATAATATAAACCCTATAATTGTACAGTTATGGCTTTTCATAGTTTATAGCTATGACATTTGTTTTACCTACAAAAATTACTCAGTAAATATTTAGAACTGCCTCAAAATATTTTACTCTATTAGTCATTTTAATATGTGTTTCAAAGCAGGGGCACTCTTGTTTCCCTTTAGATCTGGCAGTCTTGATAGTAAATGGAATTCTGTGACGTACACTTTCAATAGTTCCATCATTACACATTTTACTAGAGCATGAACATAGCAAGAAAGTATCAATAAGATATTAACTCTAAACATGCTTAAACAAAGTGAAAGGAAAAAGGAAGGCAGTGTGTAGACTTGCTGTTGATAAAGCCACTTTGCGTTATTGAAGTTGACATCTTCTGAAAGGAGTGAAGCATAGAATCACTAATTATCACAGCAGTAATTGCTCCATTTGTGGCCCATGTACTTTCTCTTTTTTATTTATTTATTTTTTTTCAATTTCTGATCCTACTTCATCTCATTCACTGACCCATTCGTTCCCTTATCACAGAGAATGAGAGACACCTGGAAAGCACCTTCATTTAGGCAGCCATTAGAGGTTGTTTGAGTTTTCCTTATGGCTCTTCTTACCCTCTCTCTTCTCTCTTTCCCATTTATGTACCATGTGGTACATCCAGCAATGAGCACCTTTCAGCACTCGTTGTTTCTGTAGCAGTTATGGGTTTTATGGTCTCAGGTTGCCAGCCCAAGGTCCAACCCTCTTCGGAGGGTGCACCACATACACACTCACACACTCACACCTAGGGCCAACTTAGAATGCCCAAGCCACCTACTGCATGTCTTTGGAATGTGGGAGGAAAGCAGATCACCGGGAGAAAACCCACATTAACGAAAGGAGGACATGCAGATTACATACAGAAGGTACACCAGCCAAGAATCAAACCAGAGAACCTCTTGCTGTGAGGCAACAATGCTAACCGCTGCACCACTGCACTGACCATTTCTCTTTTTCTTTTAGGAGCAAGGGAAATTAATCTACAAATGCTGTTAGAGAAGGTCTGAAGAGCAGTTGTGTTTTATTTAGATGCCGAGATAATGATGGGTAAGCTATAATCAAGCTAGGGCAAGATCAGTCCCTTTCCAATATTTGTCTTCCTTCTGATGAGAGGAAGTGGGAGATCATATTTTTGCTCAAAATAAAAAGGGGTTAACTTTAGCTTTGGTGGTGATGAAATGATATTTGAAGTTCAAGTTCTGATCTTCCCAGATTCCCAGGTACCTGAAGCTTTTGACTGAAGTTCTCATTGCTTTACTTCTTTTGTTTCAATTAATAAAGAAGACAATAAAATGCTGCACTTATGACCCCCAAAGTTTGAAATTTAATAGAAAAGCCCTCCATGTTAGACAGTGCAACATCTTATCCTGTAATCAGGTTACCGAAAAGGAATATGTGTGTTACCTCATGAAAGAATTTCTGACTGTTACATTATACATGTCTATAACTTCCAGAACCAGAAAGCATGCTATTGTAATTGTCTGAAGTGACATTCTACATGTACAGTCTCTGTATTATCCCTAACCATTAAATCTTTGCAGTAGTTTAGAAAGGAAACCATAATTTTATATAACTCCTCTTTGGTTTCATCCATGGCCACTAAATAAGTATGTGTATTGAAGTAAACATTTAAGTTTCCTCAATCACAGTAAAAATGAAATGGAATTAAATACTTTTGCTGTGATCTTTTTAAATAGCATCTAATCACTAAACATGGCTTAACTTCACTCTAGAATGTGTTTTCCTCCCCACAAAATGATCCCCAAAACTCTCATGTAAGTAAATCTTGATTTGTCTTTTGCCAGCTTGTATAGCATTTCAGTATTCTTCAGCTTTCTGCATGCCATATTGGGATAGCATGAAATCTCATATTATTTTGTTTAATAATTTGATTTCCTATCTCTCACTCATATGGTCCTTTTACATTTAAGATTTCTGATCATAGAAAAGCATACATAGAAAGATGTATGCAGTCTCCGCATCTTTTCCTGTTATTTGGGCCATAAACATAATAGGTTTTTGGAGTTGCAGGCTCACAATGAAGCCCCATTATCACAATGGAATGAGCAGTTGATACTATAAGGCATAAAAAGAGATCCCACTGGATAGCCAAGGTAAAAATAATAATAATAATAATAATAATAATAATAATAATAATAATAATAATGATGATGATGATGATGATGATGATGATAATAATAATAATAATAATAATAATAATAATAATAATAATAATAATCCTATTTGTTAACCAGGTTAGTCCATTACACACATAGTCCCTTTTCCAGGGTGACAGGTGCAAAATCTTGTCAAGTGACTTGCTCAACGTCACATAGTAGGTAAACAAGGGATGAGGGAAACAAACGGTCTACCAAAGGAACTACAGCGTGCAACCTTAACTTCTGCACCAACTGCCAAATAAAAGTTACACTAGTGTTCTTAATTAGTAAAAAGCAGTTCAATTTAACTATGTTTTGCAGATGTAAATAAGACCCATTATAATGTCTTTATAAATGCTTAAGAGCACACTGCTGTCACAGTTGCTGGAATATAGTTAGTGACACTACAACTAGAAATTCTGAAAGTAAATAAGAATTCTGAGATATATTATTCTATGTAGCGGTGGTACAGCAGTAGTGTTGTTACCACACAGCAAGAGGTTCTCCCGTTTGATTCTCGGCTGGGCTTGGGAGTGCCTTCTGTGTGGAATCTGCATGTCCTCCCTGCGGTTGGGTAGCGTTCGAAAGACATGTGTGTGTAAATGGGTGTGCCTTCGTTGAAGGTTGAGCGCCGAGCTGGCACCTCGGCGTTTCGTAAAAAGTTACTGCCAGTCATTAGTGGACTGGAGTTCCGCTGTGGCAACCCCTTACCGGGAAAAGCCAAAAGACAAACAACAACAACTGGAAAGAAGTTCCTGGAGGAGAGGGCTAGGCATTTTAATTTTGTGTTTTGCAGACACTAAATTCAAAGTGTGGAAAAAAGATGCTTAACTTAAATAAATAAGTATATAAACATCATTACGTCCACCTCTATTAGGTCACTTAGGATTAAAACAAAATCTCTATTAGTGATAACTAGCAGAGAAGACATGTTATTACATACATGCATACATATCTATATGTCTATATATAGACAGATATAGATATGAATATATAACCCTTTGTTGTACACTTGCATAAATGAAACTCAGAACATTGAGTAAAAATACTTGATGTTCACAGCACTAAAAAAAAAAAAATAACATTATGCACCCCCCACACACACACACACCTCCTAATTATATATACTAACTCCAAGATCACACCACTGGGGAAAGGACAAATTCTGTACACCTCCCTGTTCATGATCTTAGAGACAAAAAAAGCTGCAATATGAGATCATCTAAATTTCGATCAGCTGTACCAGCTTTTTTTCTGTTGGATGAATGCACGATTCAACCACCTAATATTTTTAACATATTCATTTTTTGTCCATATTGGTCTTGCAAATAAAATTTAGTTGAATGTTATTGTTTTCCTGATTAACCATACCCTGACTTACCGTTGCATGGTCATTCTGCTGTTCGCTCAGTTACATGGGCAAGTAAATCTGTCAATCAGAATGCCTAGTTTTTTTGTACTAAAGAAAGTTCACAATCTTTGTACTTTGTAATTTGAAATTTGTTGACACTTGTTGCTGTGTGCATGGCAGGATAGTAGTATTACTGCTAATTTCACAACACATTTATTTTTGCCTGTGCCTTTCATTCTTTGTTAAACTTTTTATTATTAGTACAAAAATATACAAAACATATTTCACAACACACAAACAAAGTATTACTATACAGTGATAATAACCCATCACTACTGTTTCTAGCATTATTTTTATTCTAAACTAACATCTGCTAATTCCACTGTTCATTTTAATAATAGCATCATGGGAATATTGCTAAACTCCAGTGACTAAACACAAAACCTTTTTATAAAACTAATGAGTTGTTTAATAAGCTCTCTCCCTCCCTCACTCACTCAAAATAATTGTATAACAATATTCTGCTGCACACATTATCTCTGTTTAGTACAGTCTAAGATTATTTATTAATTTTTTATAGGTTTGGTTGCATAAGCACTTGTCATAAGGTTAGAGAATTATAATGCAGAATGCTGTGAAACAGTATATAAACTATATACAGAATTCTAGCTTCACCAACAAAGTTACTGGACACCCAGATAGGAAAACTGCCTAGCATTCATAATACTAGAAAAGTTTGACCTAACCAGTCGTGACTATTTATATTGGCCCCTGCATTCACTGTACTGCAAATTTAAGACAGCTGACCAAGCAAACCATGAATGCCATTCAAAAAAGGTATTAAATCATCAGTTCTAAGTAGTAACCTGTTATGGCAGACGTGCCTGACTGCCAAGTAAGATATAAATTAAGAAAATCACAGGCAATGCTTCTTGGTAATTTCCATTGGGTTTATTATAGCAGCTTTGGGAGTATCATATTAAGGCGATGTGTGCCTTTAGCTTGTTTCAAGTAGAATCAACGATCAAGCTTCCAGAACCCATTCTATAAACAGCAAATGAAGCATTTGCTCTGCTAATATACTCAGTTCTGTTACATTCTGACAGCTGCATACAAATAAATCCAAAGTTACACTTAACTTGGTAGACAAGAAACCATTCCTCAGGTAGATACATAGTACTGTCAGGCACTAAAGAAACAAGTTCAATGCTTTTCTGCAACTTCCCTGGATTCATTGTAACAATTAGGAGGTATGATTTCTTCATCATATACATTTTCTTTAAAATAAACTGAGCAAAACATTAAGCTCAGAGGACTAATATGCAAAATGACAAAACTACCAAACACCGGGGAATGGATTCACTTGAAAAAGTATACTACGTCATTGAAAACTCTTAAAGCATCTTGTATGAGTTGCACTGAGGAAAAGTCTAGCACAGATTATTGAGGAATCAGATATAGTGTGTTAGTTCTTGGGGAGTATTATTATTGTAGCATCACCGCTAGGTCAGGTGTGCTTATATTTCAGTTTGAAGTACTTTGATGAAGTAATAACTAGTCCACACCACTCACCCCTGCAAAATGTACATAATTAATGACATAGTCATAGGTGACATCATATAATTTCCTCCATTTGGAAATTGCATTTGCCATCAGACGAAACTTACATTTATAAGTATTTAATAATACTATTGACTGTATAACAAGTATCTTTAAACATCTAATTATTATGTTTAAACTGTTTTCATATTGTATGTTGGAGCTTTTCTCCCTGGCCTTCCGCTGAAAACGGACATGTGTCCAGTCGGACTATCCCAGTCAACAAATGTAAAATAAATAAAATAAAATAAATAAAAATTAATAATGAATCCCTGATCTTAAGTTCCCATTTTAAGTAGAGGTAAAACTTGTAATACAACAACTAGAAACAAACCAAGAAACTTTTAAAGTCAAGCTTAAATTTACAAACACTAATATAACTAACCTTACTTTAAAGATTGTGAAGTCATTTAAAATCACTATGAATGGTGATGTTGCACATGGGAAGTTAACACAAATGCATTGGTAACAAATTCATACCTCCTTCTGCAAAGTTATGCTTTTCTTGTTTGTTTCACAAACAGAAGGATAACATTGCTAACATTTTCCTAAACACTCACAGCCTGATAACAGAAAAAAAAAATAGATGGTCTTTATTTCAATGTTACTTTTCACTGTGTCATTACACATACTCACACACACATACTATATTTCAGTATAAATTATGTTCGACCTTAAATCCAAGATATGTATCCTGCCTTAAAAGCATGCAATATGCTTAAGACATGGATACAGAATTGTTTTACTTTCAACTGAATATAGAAGACTGTTTCCCCTTATTGATGTGCTGCAAAGAGTTGGAGGGGGTGCATTTTTTTGTATTTACTTTCACCAACAATAAAATCAATACATCTGAGTGGTGCATCCCCACTGGTGTCCCATAAGCACGATGCTCTGCCAGAATGTATATTTTGCACAATGCCAGGTATGTCTAAGTCATATATTTCAGTGTGATACTTGTGAGGATTTTTCGTCACAGAATGCAGCTTAAAAACTTGTGCACCGTTTCTTTCATCCTGTACAAGACAGAGTTAGCACTGCTTTGCAGGCACATGGTTTGGCCTGCACTACCAGAGGGATTACTATCATCCAAGTGTAGAACTCAATAC
Source organism: Protopterus annectens (assembly GCF_019279795.1). Taxonomy (NCBI): domain Eukaryota; kingdom Metazoa; phylum Chordata; order Ceratodontiformes; family Protopteridae; genus Protopterus; species Protopterus annectens. The sequence continues at coordinate 316,148,761 of NC_056739.1, forward strand.
TTGCTAAGCTGTTTCTGAGGCAGCAGGGATCTAATTGGAAAAAGATCTAAGGCATGCAACAGAAGGCTTTGAAACTATTAAGAGACATTAAATGGATTTGCATCTGCAAAAGCTCGCTCATGGCAAGCCACATGCAACGACACACCATTTGTTTAGGCCTACAGGGTCTGGACTCAGAGCTTTCTCTCCTATAGTTCATAAACACTTTAAAACTTTTTAGATATGCAAAATATTTTTTCCACAGATGGCACTATCTCTTGTTGTCTTCCTGATCCCTAGTAGCTATGTGAGGTATTCTAGTTATACAGAACTTAATAGACACACAAAAACACAGAGTACATGAGTATAAATGCCCACCGTGATTTTGTACACTGCACTGAATAAGAACAAGGCATGCAAGTACTGCCCATATTCATACATAAAAATCTCATTTTTTAGCAAACAGTTTAATTAAACTGTTTAAAAGAGTTACCATGTTATTCCAATGAAACAAACTTCAGCAGCACATTAGGATGACTTGACCAGGAGCATAACTTAATAAAATAAAAGCATCACAAATATCCCAGATCTTCTTAAAAAATAAATTGCAGCACATCTCATTATAAAAAATAAATAAATTATTCCTCACCCAGAATTTGTCAGCTTTGGCAAACATATACTTGTCTGTAGTGGCTGTGTGCTTGATTCACATGCCCTGCCTGTTTCCCCTAACCAAATGGATGACCTACAGCCTCTACTTGGCTGACAACATATTTCCATTCCCCTTACAGCTTGAACATAATAAATGGTGTCCAGTCCTTGTGCAATAATGCTTGGCGAGCGAGTGTTTATTCTTTTCCAATTATGTCCTACCAAACAAAACAACTGTCACCGCTCCCTCCTTCGTGAACATCCTGCTAATCTCACAGATGCTCTCTGCTTTTCATCCATCAGAAGTCAGCGTCACTGTACTAGCCCCTTCTTGTGATGTCACAGATGCTTTTCATCCATCAGAAGTCAGTGTCACTGTTCTAGCCCCTTCTTGGGATGGAAACTCTGGGCATGAACACTGTGCCCACCTCTCCTGACTGATTTCTGTGGCATTCTGGTTACTTGTAGTGTCAGGGTCACTGGTGTTCTGGTTGAGGGCAAAACCTCTATGCCACAGTGCCTTTATTAATTCTCTTCAATTTTCTGAGCTTACTTCACCATACAACTAGTCTATTTCAAGTTTTTATATAACTATGTACAAGTCATGTGTTTAATACCTGTTATTTTTCACACATAACTTATTGTTTCTTTTTATATGCATTTAAACATCAATACAAACAATATTTTATGTAAAGATAATTTCCTTTGTCCTGGAAATAATTCACTGTGCTTTTGTTTAACCTGGCTTTAGTGCCTGAACAATATGAGACATTCCCACAGAGTATATGCATTGCCAGGATTTTATTTCATAAATACCTGCCATAAATTCATATTGTTTAGCTTCTGTATTTATAGTTTACTTCTTTGACATCATAAACATAATAATCTATTCCTCGATCTATATTGGATGCAACTGGAAAGATGTTCTGTGTAATGGGAAATATTTCAGTGCTTCAAGAGGTTAGCTGCTCCACAAGTACAACACAAAAATTTTACATTTTGTGTTTAAATCATGTTTTGGTGTGATTTTTTGCTACAAATAATGCACTAGTTTGTATTATTTGGAAAGACATTTTCAGATTTGGAGAAAAGCAAAGAGATATTTTTCAGGAAGCATCTCCATTATGGATGTTCAGCTTCAGCCCAGTGTAAAAATAATCAGTGAATGGCTATAGGATTATGGAAACCAGATATGGAAGGTGCCCTGGAAGCAGTCAGTCAGCAGACCAAAGTTGTGTTTGGACTTTTCAGTTATTATACTAAGTTGCTTGAGACATTTGGGAATGAGTCAAGTGAGTTCCTAAAAGAACAATATGGCTCCCTCCTGCGCTTTCAGCAAAGAATGGTTGATATGCAAAATAATTCAATAGAACTAAATAATTAAATGGTTTATATAGGACAGGATTTGATTAAACTGAAAGATAAATTATGTTTGTGAAAACCATGGTGATACAATGGACTGGATTTTCTAAGAAATCACTGAGTATTGAAAAAGCCTACAGATTGCTGTCATTGGTGGCTGATGTGACTTATGCTTGGCTGAAAATGATTTTGGATCTGTCTGTGCCTTGGTACAAGAAGAAAGCAGGTTTTATCACAGCTTCAGAGCCCTGGTGAGAGGATAATGGGTGGATGGAAGGCCAGTGTTTTAGGACCCTGATTTCACAGGGACTGTCATGCAGCAACAGTACAGTTTTCAGCTGCCAGAAGAGCAAACATAGCATTAGTTAAGATACAGGTTATCGTTTCCAGAAATTCAGAGGTTTTTTTTCTAACGGGGATGCAGTTCTTCATATTAGATTAATCGGCAATGAATAGGATTCATGGTTTGCTTCATTCATTGGATTATGTGAGAGACAGATCAGTGGTCATGGAAAAACATGAAGATTGTTTGAGTATCGTTCACCTACAAGAATTGCAAGAACAAGAGACCAAAGAAAGGGAAGGTGAGGCTGATGTCCTATGGTTACCTGAGCGGACTTTAAAGTATGGGTAAATTATGGTAATGGTAGCCAATCACAGTATAGTGATGGTGGGCTACAATAATAGGGATCATGTGCATTACTGTCTTTCAAGTCTGACTTTACTTTTTGAAATGCATCAACACAATAATTAGGTCATGGCTGCTGTAATGAAGAGGGTTTAAAGGAACAAAGCAGCTCTTGAGTAGTCACACAGGTTACTGGGCTACAGTAGTCACACAGGTTACTGGGCTACAGTGCCAGGGTTATCCACGTGGATGTTCTTCACAAACTCTGTGATTTTTCTGAATGTGGATATATTAATGGAAACTGGAGGGTTTTCACATTTGACAGATGTTACATGACAGACTATGTTTTTTATTTATTTATGTATTTATTTATATGTCTGCATTTGTTAAGCAGTTTTGAGCTGTATGGGAAGATACAGCTGAATGACAAGGCAATATTTTGAACACTAGTAACTCATGGAATTAATATGGAGGTGATGGTTGAGGTGGATGTACCACAATTATACGTTAGTTCAGTATTTCAGGACATTTTATATTTAAAAGATTATTTAAACCTAGTTCTAAATAAGGATTTGTTTTAACTATTTGCAAACAATTAGACATTTGAAATGTAATACTGATGTTTAAAATTTTGTGGATTACTGCGACACATTTTTGAACATGTCCTAGCTGATTTCTTCTTAAAACAGTTCTTTCATAACGAACAACTGAAAATGTGTTATGAATATATAAATGACAATTATGTTGTCTGCTCTGAAGCTGTTGAAAGACTAACTCAGTATGAGTACTAATAACAGTGTTTCTGGGTAAAAGGAAATGAAACAGAACATGACAGCAAGACTGGGAATTGTACTTTTTGACCCACGAGTAATGGTTTGGTAAAGCATATGAAGGTTATGTTATTAACAGTTAAGCTGGGCGGTACAGTGATGCAGCAGTTAGCACTGGAGCCTCACAGCAAGAGGTTCTCTGGTTCAATTCTTGGCTGGGATGCCTTCTGTGCAGAGTCTGCATGTCTTCCTTTTGTTCACGTGGGTTTCCTCTGGGTGCTCTGGTTTCTTCCCACATTCCCAAGCTATGGTGCAGGTGGACTGGACTCTCTAAATTGGCCCTAAGTGAGAGTGTGTGCATGTGTGTGCCTTCTGAGGAAGGTTGGGCAAGGGCTCGCAATTCGACACTGTAAAACTCTACTGCCACTTGTTCTGCAGACCACTTATCCACTGTGGCTATCCCTAACAGGAGCAGCTGAAAGAAGAAGAAGAGTAAGCTGAGGTTTACTTGGGGCAGCTATTTTGTTGTATGACATACTACGCTAAATGATATTCTCTGTTATACACAGGAAAATTTGATCTGGAGGACACATTACGAGATTATAAATATTTTTAAAAGGTTTATTGAGAGCTATTGACTGTAGTCTGAGGCCTTGTGAGTTAAAAGCCAGAAAAGATTCACTGGTTTAAAGATTATAAAAGTGGTGCTGTGTAACAAACGTGAATTGGATGTTGGAGTCGGTAAATAAAAGGCCTAAGAAGGTATTAGATTAACAAGGTCAAGTTTGCTTAAAGGTGTTTCAGTGAGTGGGTATTATTATTCCTAAGCTGATGTTCGCTTGGATCTGAAGCTGTGTTAATTATGAACACTGAACCTGTGAGGAGAGGTGAGGCAGTTTGATAACATGAGAATGGAGGCATGGTGGGTACATCAAAGATGTCCTAGTAAACCTGAGAGTATGGCAAGAATACCTTTGGTTTGTTTTTTCATTTTTCTGGTTATAAAGGACAACTGGTGGGGTGGGGGGCGGTTGAGTTTCTTTTTCTTTTCTTTTTTTTTTTTTTTTTTGTTCAGTAGCCCAACAAGCATATGATGGACTGTAATTTAATGAAGAAGTTTTCTTGAGTAATTTATTAATATTTTATGTTTTTTGCTGTTTGTGAAGCACAATTTAAAGGGGTGATATGTGAGGTCATTTTTAGTGGTCCAATCTAATGCCACTAATGTGGAAAATTGTTAAGGTGATATCATGGGATCCAGTTTTATGGTGTAGAGTTATGAACGTACCTGGGGGAGATTTAATTAATTGTCATGCACTGTAAATAGGATGGCATTTCACATTTTGGAGTCAAGGCTGAAATGCTAGAAAGTTGTAAATAAGTTGGTTGTCCTAGCTAAGTGATTTAGGACTCAGCTGTTGTTGAATTAGATTCTAGTTTGCTATCAAAGATGGGTTGGTGTTTGAGGATGATTGACTAAAGCTCCTGTGTGTCAAGAAGTTTGGTCAGACTTGGATGATATATAATTGAGGGACTATGGATGAATATCATTGGTCTAGTTTTCTTTTTTTTTTCTCTTTCCTTGTTCTGTAATTTTTAGAGGATGATTTATTTGGAGGTATAAACTAAGGTGGGTAGAAGGACAGTAAAAGTTTACAACAGGCTTTGGTTGAGATCAGTAGTGTACAAAAAGATCCAAGTGCAGCAAGGTATTTCAGAAATAATCCACTAGTCTCAGGACAACACCAAAGTTTAATTAAATGAAGCGCTTTTCGTCTGCTTACATAAGCAGACTTCTTCAGACGTTACAAAACTGTAATGTAAGGTTTAAATAGTTACCAAATACCTCAATTAACAGTCAGTTGACCAATCAATCTATTAATTACATAAATTTAAATTTAAAATTTAAAAGCATAGTCACAGTGTAATTTAAAAACACACAGTAAGAAGGACTCATAGATAGTTGAAATAACCACTCTACGCTAACATGTACAATACTATAATTGAATGTGTGTAGATATAAACATAAAATATACATAAAGATATATACACATAAAGTAAAAATGAACATAAAATATATAAAAATATAAGATATAAAGTATAAGTGATGACAGGCTACCCTACCCTGTCAAGACAGTGAACTTATCTTGACTGGTTTCTCAATTTTAACAGGCTGCTAAAAGAGCAGCCGTCATTCAATCCAGGTAATACATAAGCATTAAGTCTAATCTGCCATCTTAATTCTGACGCCTCCAAAAACAAATGTAAAGGGGCCCCTCTCTTATTTTCAGAAATCTGGTCAATCACTAAAAATCTGAAAAAAATGGTCTTTGTACTGAATAATGTGCTTGGCAAGGGCATTATCTTGTTTTTCCTTGCTAATGGCATATTGGTGTTCATAAATTCGCTCACATAATCTACGCTCAGTCTTTCCCACGTAAAATCCTGCACATTTTTGACATTGTGCTAAGTATATGACCATCCTGGAATTGCAGGTACATCTACAACGCAAGTCAAATCTATGATTGTTGATTATGAATCGATTAGATTCATAAATGTATCTACACTGATTACAATTTTGGCATTTATACATCCCTGGTGTCCGTGTGGGAATACCGTCAGGTTGTTCTAGCAAAGATTTCAAGTTTTTGCCTCTTCTAAAAGTGAGTTCTGGTCTATTACCCACTTTACCAAACACTACATGATTGCCACGAAAGACGTTCCAGTTCTTAGTAATGATATCCAATATAAGATGGCTATTAACACAGTATGTTAAAATTAACCTGACATTAATGTTGGTATCATGGGACAAAGATTCATCATGTCTCGCTAACTCAGATACATCCATATTAGCAAACTCCCTGTTTAAATCAATCTTGAGAATAGGTTGATATATGCCATTCAGTCTCTTATTAGTAACCTCTTTGACTAAGCTCTCAAGTAGGGATCGGGGGTACCCTCTGTGTAGGAACATATTGACTAATAGCTTACACTCATTATGAAAATCTTCTTCAATGCTCACCATGCGAGCTGCTCTAACAAGCTGCCCCTTTACTACCAACCTTTTTTGGTAGTTCGGGTGGCAGCTGCTGAAATGTAGAAAAGAGTTGGAATGTGTGGGCTTTCTATAAATACTAGCTGCATATTTGTTCAGCTCCACATTTTTAACTAGCCATATATCCAAATATGCAATGGCATTCTCGCTAAAGTTAGAAGTAAAAGACAAAAAGTCTGTAGAGGAGTTGAAAAAGTCCAAAATCAATTTGCTGTCTGGTTCACCTCCCTCCAGCAAAATAAAAATATCATCAAGGTACCGTGTATAGTACCTGATCTTTTGCATAAGTGCCTGATTATTCAACACATACTCCTTTTCCCAATAGGACATCACCATATTGGCTAAACTTGCCCCACAGGGTGAACCCATGGCGACCCCAATTTTTTGTAGATAGAAATTCTCACCCAACATAAAGTAGTTGTTAAATAAAATCATGTCCAAGAGTTCCATAACTAATGAGATTTCATCTACTGGGGCGCCCTTGTTCTTAAGAGTAAAACCCACCCATTCAATTGCTACTTGTAGGGGAATACAGGTATATAAGTCTTTGACATCTATTGTCAAAAAATTATGTTTTTTATCAAATGTCAAACCACCTATTTTTTCAGGAAGGACCATGAATCTTTACAGATTTGTTCTTCCTGTTTCAGATATTTCTGTAAAATAGAATCTACTAATTTAGCGCAAGAGTATGTGGGGGATCCACGTCCGTCGACTAATGGACGCATAGGAGGGTTAAAGAGGTCTTTATGTATTTTTGGAATCCCAAAGAGACAAGGGAACCTAGGATATGGAGTAGTGAGATACTTATACTGGTCCTGATCTAATCGACCCTCAAAAAACATTTCATCTAGATTATTTTTAATGTTATGATAAGCTTTATTTACTTCAGATCTAGAACTTAAAGTATAGGCATCGTTGATAAGTAGATCAAGCATTCTATCAAAATAGTCGACTTTATCAAACACCACTACTCCCCCTCCTTTGTCTGGTTTACAGACACGTAAACTATGCGCCTTAACAAAATCAAGTAGTTCCAGTTCTTCCCTACATAAATTAGCTGTTCTAGTGTTAGATAAATACATGTTCTTCTGCCTTAGGTCTAGTTCACACATATTTTCAAAAGATTGAATTACAGGGTGCAATGGGGGGTTAAAGGTACTAGGTACCCTGGTTGGGTTGTCATAAGTTTTATTAATGTTAGAATATTTTTCAAACAACAAGTTGAAATTTAACTTACGGGTGAACAATTTAATGTCAATAATTGTCCCTACTAAATCAAAACTTTGTTGAGGTACATATGTTTGCCCTTTGGATAAGAAATCTGCTAAGTCACTTGGGATCGTAACAGAAGAAAAGTTATAAATGTTAAAATCCCCTATTTTATTGGTAGTAATGACCGGTTTCACAACTTCATTAATAAGGTCCAAGGAAATGTCAGTATTACTAACTAGGTTAGGGGTGTCAATAACAGGGGCAATAAAATTCCCAGGACATAAATAATCTATACATTGAGTATTACTGTCAGCATTAGCAACAATACTCCCATCATAACAATTCTCTGAGGGAGGGCTCAAGTTGCTGACAGAAGTAAGTATTACAGTTTCTGTTGGTTCAGTCTCTGGTAGTTCCCCTTGTTTTGCTGCTGGTAGTTGTTGCGTTGCTTTGGAATAGCCCCCAAATGATTGGCATTGTGAAAAACCTGCTGTTGGCCAGTATGCACAGATGAAGTTGCTTTATTGGCTTGCTGCCTCCGGTTTTGCAACCTCTCACTTCTCCTAACTGCATGTTCAGTTTGGGAATCTACAAAGGAGTCCAAGTCTCTAATACCAGTAGTTGGGACATCACTGATGGAGTTCTGTCTTCCGTCATTGGCAACAAAGAATTCATTAGTATTAGCCAAAGGGTGTTGCCAAGCTTGTGATGGTGCAGGAGGGGGGTAAGCAACCCCTTGTTCATAGGCTTTGCAGTCCTGGTCCAGTTTTTTAACTTTGTTCAACTTGAGTTTGTTCAAATATTGGTCAATGCTACTAAAGCATCGACTATAATCGTATTTATACCTGTTAAATTCATCGTGCTTTTTGATGGTGTTATCTAACTCAGTTATTTCTGTAGTTAACTGGCCAACCCAAATAGAGTAGTGCTTAATCATTAGAGTCAACAAATCAAATCCTTGCTGATCAAATAACATGGCTGTATGTCCATGTTTGTATATTTTACTTGGTGTCTATGTCCTCTTGTGGGCGGCACACACGCAGTTCAAGCTAAAGCTACCCCCTCCCCTTACTCACCTGCACACTATTCAGTCACCATATCCCCTAGCATTTGTTGTTAAGTACTCCTGCCCCTGCTAGTCTTCCCTCAACTGTTGTATCCTGCTTGTTTTGCCTCTTCTGTTTCCACTCTATCTCTAAATTACCTCTTTCTGGCTGCTGCTCTCCTTTTCTCTGTTTCTCCTACCTTCAGTTCACTGACAACTGGGTCTTACTTCTTGTATACCTGCCTATTTTCTGCTTCTTCCTCCCTGTGCCCCTCTGCAAACTGTACTATTTACTTCCCTATACTTTAAACCTGCTGTCTCCGTGTATTATCACTGCTCCCTTTCTGGTCTTTGTGTCATCTAAACTATACCTCTTTCCCACTTTTACCTGCACCTGTTTTATTCACTTGTTTTCTGCCTGAATCCCTCTCATGCTCCTTAAACACCTTTCCCTTTCTTGCTTCTTAAACTAAGTAGTATAGGTAACTCGTGGTGTTACTCTCCTGCTTAGCTGATTGTTTTCTGCTCTCCTCCCTTAACTGTTTCTGCCCCGCTCCTCTCCCTACCCCCTTATCCCACCCACCCCACGTGTCCTTAGCTTTATACCCCTTACACCACACCCCCTCTATAACTTCACCTATCACTACCTCTTACATCATCCACAACTTCCTCTCAACTTTACCCTCCTCTATCACCTCACCTATCACCTGACTATACTTATAGGAATATTTCTATCCTGTCTCTACCAACTAGCTATACATCCCTACACTATAGTCTTCCAAAGTTCACTAGTCTATTCCTGTCTTAATAATCTCAACATGTCAACGGACATCCTCCAACACACTTCTATGATCTCTGTAAAAAACAACACTCTAAAAATACTAATTCTTCTACTCATCACTTCCCTTTCTCTCACTCTGCCCTATTCCTTAACCTCCTATGAAACTCCACTCAACCTCCACCTCAACTACTCTCCTAAACATTCAACCTCAAATTTCAAAAGCCTAAACTTTTATCAATTAAACATCACATCTACCTCTAGCTACCTCTTAGCTAAATACCACAGATTGACTCACATAAAAAGTCAGAACCTCTTGATTAGAAAACCTAAGTACTTTCTATACTTCCCTAACAAATCCTACTTGCTATACAACCAATCTACCTTGATAGATGGTGACATCCACCCCAACCCTGGTCCATCTAATTTTTCAGCTAAAGCTACACCTGTTTCTCTACACACTTCTCATGAATCACCAACCTCCACAACACATACTTTACTCATAGGACACCTTAATATCCAAAGCATCAATAACAAAATAACCCTACTCCACTCTCTTCTTGACCACCACTCCTTTGACATTCTTTGTTTAACAGAAACCTGGTTAAAACCCTTTACTAAAGACACTGAAATCTTACCACCAGGATATAATATCTTGAGACTCGACCGCAATGGTAAAAAAGGTGGAGGAGTAGCACTATTGTTCAAAACAGAACTAAAAATAACATTAGTACCCTATGAGAACCTTGGATTTACTAAAACCGAACTTCTTATCTCAAAGCTGCAACTTAACCTCAAAAAATCCATCTATATCATCTGTATATATCTACCCCCTGGAAATAACTCTTCTACCATAGAAGATATCCTTAGTTGGGCCTCATCCACCTACCCACAAGAGACCATAATACTAGGAGACCTCAACTTAGACTGGTCCTCAATATCCACTAACAACCCAGCATCCCATATTAATCTCCACGGCTTCACTCAAACTATTAATACCACTACTAGGATTAACAAAACTAATAACAAAGAAAGTATTCTTGATTGGATTTTGGTAAACAAACCTCAAATTAAATATCAGTCTGGAACGCTACCTGATGACATTAGTGACCACAACCTAACCTATATTATTAGACAAAAAAATACCTCTAATTACTCTCCTTTATATAGGACCCTACGTAACCTCAAATGCTTTAACCCAACCCTTTTTAAAACGGAACTAAAGGCTTGTAACTGGAACCCACTAAAAACACTTCCTCTTCAAGAAGCTGTTAATTTCTTTAACAACACATTCCTAACTATTCTTGATTATCATGCACCAAAACGTTCTATTAGAATTAAGGCTAGGCCAGCCCCCTGGCTAACAAAAGAGACTAGACAAAAAATGTCACTTAGAAACAAATCTTGGTTAAAATGGCGAACTAGCAAATCTCCCATAGACCAACAGACCTTCAGACACCTGAGAAATATTACCAAAAAATCAATCCTCTCTGACAAAAAGAACTATTATAGCAATCTTCAGCAAGTGAATCACAATAATCCTCAAAAATTCTGGTCAACCCTTAATAAACTTCTTCACCCTGGACAGACTACCACCCCCCCCCCCTTCTGGGTCTGATACAATTCCTCCCCTTGATACTGCCAACACTTTCAACTCATTCTTCATCAATACTATAAATTCCTTGGCCTCCCATCTATCCAGTGACAATACCATCATTCATGACCATACTTCCTCCAAACTACCAACCTTTAGGCTTCAACCCATCTCCACTACCTTTATACAGAGATGCATTCTCAAGCTTAAACCTTGCACCCCTCTGCTGACCAGCTTCCTTCTGAATTCCTTCAAAAAGCAGCCTCTGCAATAGCTTATCCCATATCAATTCTCATTAATAGGACCATAAATGAAGAATCCATCCCGGATGTATGAAAAATCTCTTACATCATACCATTACATAAAGGAGGAAACTCCTTTGAACATTCTAACTATAGACCCATAGCTCTATTGTCACCTCTAGCTAAAATAATGGAAAAATGTGTCCACCATCAGGTAATGAATCACCTTCTACAAAATAAAATACTAACAAACTGTCAACATGGCTTTAGGCCTTATCATAGCACAACTACTGCTCTGCTCTCCTTCACAGATATTATTAACAATAATCGCAACAATAATGTCCTGTCTTCTGCTCTCTTCATAGACCTGTCCAAAGCCTTTGACATGGTCAACCACTCTCTCCTTCTAAAATTCTCGAATCTCTTTCCTTAGCACCTGAGACTATCCACTGGTTCAGCTCATATCTCACTAACAGGAAACAAGCTGTCCTCTGGGATAACAAACTCTCATCTCTTCTACCAATCTCCCTTGGTGTCCCCCGAGGCTCTATTCTTGGACCACTTCTTTTCTCCCTCTTTATAAATGACTTGCAAGTAGCCATTCCTCAGGCTATCTGCATTCAATATGCTGATGACTCCACACTTATTTGCTCTGCTAAATCCATTTCTGAACTTCAAACTAACACTCAAGCTGTATTTTCTAAAGTTGAAACCTGGTTTCTAAAACGATGTCTACTCCTAAATGCAAAAAAGACCAAACTACTTCTCTTTAAACCTACTACCAGATCCCCTACACTTGACTTCTCCATTGTGTCTAATAATGGAACCATCATATCACCTGATTCTTCTACCAAATTGCTAGGTGTCACAATTGATAACAATCTCTCCTTCGACCTTCATATCAACAATACCATTAAATCTGTAAACAGGAAACTTGGCTCTCTATATAGAATCAAAGCTTTTTTAACCTTCCCAGCAAAAGTGAATCTTGCCCACTCGCATCTCATATCCACACTTCTCTATGCCTCACCTATCTACACCAATCTTAAGAAAAACAATCTCTCTAAACTATCTACCTCCTACAACAACATAGCTAGATTTGTTACTGGAAAACAATTTAGAACCCACCATTGTCAGAATCTGCAACAACTTAACTGGCTCGAACTGACAAACACGTTGCTTCTATCCCAACTTATGTTTGTCCAAATAACCTTTTACCAACCTCTGAATACACCTGCTCTTTCTAACCTCTTAAGCCCCTACTCAAACCTGAACTCTCTCCGCTCTTCTAGCAAATTGCTAGTTACCTTAACCAAATCTAATAACCTTGCTGGTGATTCCCTTTTCTCCAATGCCATTGGGAAACACTGGAATAAACTTCCTCCCGAACTTACTTCAATTGCTTCTACTGCACTGTTTAAACAAAAACTAAAAGTTCATCTTAATAACCACTGGATATGTTCCTGCTCTAAACCTGATTAAAAATTTACTTGGCTCTTTCTCCTCCTCACGGCTATTTGTCTCTCTCTATCTAGCAATACATATCTTTTCTATTCTGTACTTTTGTCTTGCAAAATGTTCTCTTTTCCTTTATTCTCTTGCTTTCTCTAGTTGACTCTCTCTAATTGATTCCAATGATGAAATTATGGTAACTTATGGTTTATATCTTTAAATAGAATTAGTTATTCTATTCTTGAGTAAAACACCTACCTCTTTTTTTTTAAATCTGTTTGTTAACTTTGTTATTATATATTTGTTTGGTTTTTGTTGTATTCCGTCCATGTCTTCCTGTGGAGCTTTTCTCCCCGGGCCTCTACTGAAAATGGAAATATATCCAGTTAGACCAGCCCGGTTAACAAATGTAAAATAAAATAAATAAAATAAAATAAAAGATCCTTATGGAAGTCTGAGTTAGGAACCAGCCCTGTTGGGTACTGATAGTGCCTTAAACCTTTAGGTATCACTTTACAGTCAAGGCACTCCTTAAAATACGATATTTCAAGCTGTAATTTTTTAAGCTTTACGAGTAGTTTATCAAATAATTTAAGTTTAGCTGTAATAGAGTTATTTACCTCATAGTGTTCTACTTGATTAGAATTCCGCATACTAGTGACTCCATCCCCATGTCTAGAAAGCGCGAAGCCTTCCGATAACCAGTTACCAAGTACGGGTATTCCATTTAGCAAGTTAGGCTCCATAAAGTAATTGGAGTGTCCCATTTGCTGAGAAACCACCGGGTAATGCTGAATGTCGCCACCTGAAACAGTTGCTGGTTGAATAACAACGGTTTCAACACATTCGTTGGAATTAGATGTATTACTCAGTACAGGGTCCAGAGGTATGTCAGTAGTACTGCCTAAAGGAAGTGGAGCACTCACTTCCTTACGCGTATTCAAAAGGGACGGCTGTACATTTACATCACACAGTAATGGAACACCACCTGGCGTAGAATCAGCTAGAGTGGTTCTTAGGTTGCCAGACAAAGGCAAAATTAAATTTCTCATGTCCTGTTGCTGGGAGTCCAATTTGTCTAACCTCGCACAAAGCGAGTCCATTCTTTGAAACAAGGAATCAAACAAGTTGTCCTGAGCTGCCATGGGAGTAGTAGCTGGTGCTGTCGAAGCACTATTGCAGCTCCTAAGTAGTACCGGTGTAGCGTTAGGAGAAAAACCGTCACTGCTGGTGGATCCAGATGCCATAAACTACTTATTTAGACCAATCCACAAACCAAGAAAGTACAAAAAGATCCAAGTGCAGCAAGGTATTTCAGAAATAATCCACTAGTCTCAGGACAACACCAAAGTTTAATTAAATGAAGCGCTTTTCGTCTGCTTACATAAGCAGACTTCTTCAGACGTTACAAAACTGTAATGTAACGTTTAAATAGTTACCAAATACCTCAATTAACAGTCAGTTGACCAATCAATCTATTAATTACATAAATTTAAATTTAAAATTTAAAAGCATAGTCATGGTGTAATTTAAAAACACACAGTAAGAAGGACTCATAGATAGTTGAAATAACCACTCTAAGCTAACATGTACAATACTATAATTGAATGTGTGTAGATATAAACATAAAATATACATAAAGATATATACACATAAAGTAAAAATGAACATAAAATATATAAAAATATAAGATATAAAGTATAAGTGATGACAGGCTACCCTACCCTGTCAAGACAGTGAACTTATCTTGACTGGTTTCTCAATTTTAACAGGCTGCTAATAGAGCAGCCGTCATTCAATCCAGGTAATACATAAGCATTAAGTCTAATCTGCCATCTTAATTCTGACGCCTCCAAAAACAAATGTAAAGGGGCCCCTCTCTTATTTTCAGAAATCTGGTCAATCACTAAAAATCTGAAAAAATGGTCTTTGTACTGAATAATGTGCTTGGCAAGGGCAATGCCAAAATTGTAATCAGTGTAGATACATTTATGAATCTAATCGATTCATAATCAACAATCATAGATTTGACTTGCGTTGTAGATGTACCTGCAATTCCAGGATGGTCGTATACTTAGCACAATGTCAAAAATGTGCAGGATTTTACGTGGGAAAGACTGAGCGTAGATTACGTGAGCGAATTTATGAACACCAATACGCCATTAGCAAGGAAAAACAAGATAATGCCCTTGCCAAGCACATTATTCAGTACAAAGACCATTTTTTCAGATTTTTAGTGATTGACCAGATTTCTGAAAATAAGAGAGGGGCCCCTTTACATTTGTTTTTGGAGGCGTCAGAATTAAGATGGCAGATTAGACTTAATGCTTATGTATTACCTGGATTGAATGACGGCTGCTCTATTAGCAGCCTGTTAAAATTGAGAAACCAGTCAAGATAAGTTCACTGTCTTGACAGGGTAGGGTAGCCTGTCATCACTTATACTTTATATCTTATATTTTTATATATTTTATGTTCATTTTTACTTTATGTGTATATATCTTTATGTATATTTTATGTTTATATCTACACACATTCAATTATAGTATTGTACATGTTAGCTTAGAGTGGTTATTTCAACTATCTATGAGTCCTTATTACTGTGTGTTTTTAAATTACACCGTGACTATGCTTTTAAATTTTAAATTTAAATTTATGTAATTAATAGATTGATTGGTCAACTGACTGTTAATTGAGGTATTTGGTAACTATTTAAACCTTACATTACAGTTTTGTAACGTCTGAAGAAGTCTGCTTATGTAAGCAGACGAAAAGCGCTTCATTTAATTAAACTTTGGTGTTGTCCTGAGACTAGTGGATTATTTCTGAAATACCTTGCTGCACTTGGATCTTTTTGTACTTTCTTGGTTTGTGGATTGGTCTAAATGAGATCAGTAGTGTGTATGATATGTTGTCCAATGTCAGGTGGATGATTAAATGTAAAACTGCTAATTATGTTCAGGTTGTTTGCCATGTGTAGAGAAAGGCGGTTATCTTGTTCAAAAGTAACGACTCACTTACACCACGTGGACTGTATGTTGTCTGTAATTTTTTTCTCTGTTCCTCTTTGTCCCTGATCCTGCCAGTCATCAAGTATCCCCATGGAGAGGAGTTACCACAAGCATGGAGAAGAGAGACATCCAGGTGAGTTGCCATCATTCAGTCAGCCACAAGGCTTGCTTGTATTCTCACTGGAATCCCAGAAATGATGATATTTTAATGGCCTAACCCCACCCCTTGGGTTGGGGGATGCAAGCTACACATACAAAGTCCTCCTGCTGTGAGTGCATGATCCTTTCACTCACTGATGAGAGCTACTATCAGATGGTGGCTAGGTGTGGGAAATCCCTCCTTGAGGATGTAATATGCAGTGGTACCCCCTCATCTGCAAGATGATGGCAGCATGAGTCTGTCTGACCAAAGCATCTCCCAGGATGGGCATGCCAATCCTACACTGCAATCTTTGTCTGTCACCCAAACTGCTAATTAAACTCAAGTTGCCTGGGATGTACTCAGGACTTCATTCCTCTGCACCACTGTAGCAAGCTGTATATAGGTCTGTGAATACTTAAAAGTATTTCATTCATTCAAAAAAAATGATCAGACACAAAATTACCAAGCTACAAGATCAAAAATCAAATTTCTGAAAGATGACTAACCCATCTTTTGCAGGGGATCCAGATCTCCTGCTGTCCCATACCCTCTGCTACTTGTACATATCGACTCCGAGATTCAGTTACAGTGTGGAGAGGGCAAGTTCCTACTCCCCACTTACTACAACCTCACACAAATTAATACCAGCGTATTGTGATGATATCACTATTCAATAGCTTCTGCTTATATTACACAAAGTCTTGATTAATCAGACTTTTGACCATCAAGAAGATACGCATATAAGACATACTCAAGACTTAAGGGGGTAATGGAAGGGAAGAAATGGTCTTGCTGCTCAGTTGCCTTGTAACTCTTACATGAGATATATGAAGTGATCTTTGTGTCTTGCCTATAAATCTATATGTGCAAAGTTGCTGTATACACACTCCAAACGGTTAATAACCTGGTCCATTTCTCTCTGTGACAAGTGAGGGCTGGCAGTACGGACATCTATTTGTACATCTGTAGATTAGATACCTGTGCCTTCATCTCCATATATGGACACAAGAAATTCCTGCTATATGACCCCTACCCTTCCAGTGGCTGTTTCTCTGTTACTACACTGCATGCATTTTTGCAAGCCTAACTTATCATGCTGATCTCATAGCTCTGACATCGCTGTGTTGTGCAATTCAGCTACTGACAACATTGATATCATGGACTGCTGTCTCCTACATGTGACTCTGTCATGGACCGCTGTCTCCTACATGTGACTGCCATGGACCGCTATCTCCTACATGTGACTCTGTCATGGACCGCTGTCTCCTACATGTGACTCTGCCATGGACCGCTGTCTCCTACCTGTGACTCTGCCATGGACCGCTGTCTCCTACATGTGACTCTGTCATGGAGCGCTGTCTTCTACATGTGACTCTGTCATGGACCACTGTCTCCTACATGTGACTCTGAAGAAGTAACTGAGCACCCCCATCTTCAAAATAGGTGCTATCCATGGATCCTAAGTGCCTCTAGTTTGACTGAAGTTATCCTGCCTCTGCTACCTACCCCCTTTAGAGGATGTGATGACTGTTGTGAAATCAAGGGACATAGCTGTAGGCTGATAACTACTAGAGATAGTAATCTATCCAATATCTATACACAGTAGGTTGACATATAAATATACAGCAAAGTAGGTTCAGACACAGACTGGAACAGAACAGGAGCCACACATCTGTCGTGAATGGATGGTGACTCCAATGATACCTAAGACTAGTGATAGGAACAGACACGGGAACATGTACAGCTGAGGTGACTGCCACACAAAGGCCCAGAGTTGAATGCCAGATTTCACAGACAATACGAGTAGGTCCTGTAGGATGTCAACTGTGATAGTGGATTACTGGGCTACAGTGTCAGGGATATATTTATGGGGGTTCTTCACAGCTGTTCCCGCATCATCTGCCCACGCCAGCTCTGTGAAGTATAAGGAAAGGCTTGTTTGACATTGTTTGTAGGCTGCCCTTTTGCACTCACTATATAGATATTCAGCTACATATATTACTAATGATGATCATATGCGGGTATAAGTCACAGACAGTCACAATACAATTTAGTAACTTTACCTATACTCTATTGTAAGGCTAGGGCTTACAGGAATAACATACTGGAGAAATGCATCTTACCACGGTATCGGAGGACACTGTGTACCTCCCCAGGGTTGTCTCCTCTTTAACTGCTGCCTTTGTGATGCAGGACGCTGACTGATTACCACTCCTTTCCTTCACTGGTGCTGCTCTTCAGTGGGTGGTCAGGCACTTAAAATGGCAGCATGAGTGGTAAAGTAAAAATGTATCACCGTTTGCATGGTGGGTCTGCAAATGTGCCCATGTTCCACGAATATCTATAAATCCTTATACTTTGTTGAAATACAAGTGTAACATTAAGCTGCCATAATACTGAATGGCAGAATATCACAGCACAAAACATCAAACTGGCTTTTCATTGTAATGTTGTATTTCTTGGGATTGGGTATTTGCCCTTTCTCCAATGTGAAGCCATCTCAGAGTTGGTATATAATATGCAGGAGGTGGGGGGGGGGGGGATGAAGGCTTGCTCCCCTGCAAAAAATGTATTTTGTGTTGCGATGTGCTGCCATTTGACATTATATCAGTTCGATGCTACAACACAGACCCCAAGTGTAACAAGAAATATATCTAGGTTTCACTGCATGCATCCGATATGCTCATAGGTTTGTGTAGTATACCTGCACATGTGTGTGTATCACATCACACAGCAGGTATGGACTCTGCTGCTCTCAAATCAGAAATCACATTTCCAGGATATTTATCTATTTATTTATTTATTTTACGTTTGATTACCAGGAAAGTCTGACTGGGCAGAAGTCCTTTTTCAGCGGAGGCCTAAGGAGCAATGCTCCAAATATAACAAAGATTAAAAATATAATTTCGCAGGTGCAGAATCGAGACATTTTACATCACATCAAATTATGATAACAGTACATTTTAAATGACAATACAAGTTGAATTTTGCTAATATAATTTTAGATGCCAAGCTGCCGTTATTCAGTAGCGAACTTGATACTTATATTTTGAGCCATTACAATGTGGATCCTTTTTGGCAGCCTGCTCTCTAATTTGCTGAAACATTCCTCCACACTGAGCAGGGCTGTTGGGGTTTACATGATGCATTTGGCAACATTTGTCTAGCATTCTTTTGCCTACATTGCTCTAGTTGTGTGGATTTCACTACCTTATACTGTACCTCCATAGCTATAAGTACACATTACTGAGAAATTCTGCATGTTTAGGAGGGCTTGTTTTTATGCTAGCAAGAGTTGTAGCTGTATTTTTAATTTATTGGTAAACTGGTTGTTCTTTTCCTCCCGGTGTGTGCTGCAAGTGGATTGGACACTCTAAATTGGTCCTAGGTGTGTGTGTGTGTGTGTGTGTGTGTGTGTGTGTGTGTGTGTGTGTGTGTGTGTGTGTGTGTGTGTGTGTTTGTGTGTGTGTGCCTTTGGTAGAAGGTTGGGTGCTGGGCTGACAACTCGACACCATAAAACTCCACTGCCAATCTTTCCGTGGACCATTGTTCTGCTGTGTTGACCCCTAAAGAAAAAAGCCAAAAGGAGAAGAAGAAGATTCCACGTTGCTATTTTGTTCCTAACAAATTTCCTCACAATTATCTCAGTAAATTCATGGCAGTAGCCACCCATGCTAGTTCCCTCTAGAAAGCATCTGCCTGGTGTGCAAAATAGAGCAAATTGTGCACTTTCCCCTGCATATCCAACTATCCACTACAATGCCATTGTGGCTTCATTAGATTCTTCATGTATATGTTACATTGTGGAGTACTGCCACTTTACAGCATAGCCCTTACTCTGGAACACAGGTCATCTTTATGAATCATCGCAAACAGTGAAGCAACTAAGTAGTACCCCACTTACAGATGTATGCACTTAATTTTTAATGTTTCAGAATCTGATATACACCTTAGGTTATGAGAAGGGCAATTTCAGAGCTTTTCTAAATGAAGTAAGCAATATGTTCTTGAATTTGTTCTTCATAATACTAACTGAGGCAGGATGGCCTGCTGATGTTTTAAGTTCTATGGCAGTAGTAATACATGTCAAATACTTAGACACAGACATGCAATCTAATGAGTGTAGAATTTGGTTTACTGTCGTATTTGTGAACCCGGAAATAGTATGTCCAGAAGATCACAAGCCGAGAATGTCAAGGACCACAACAGTGAACAGTGTTGAGTACAGAATCTCCTGACCTGCACAGACACAGAAACAAGTGCTAACATGGGTCCAGAAGGAGGGCAAGTCCAGCTGTTCACTCTTATGCTCCTGGTCCTTGAGATTCTTGGCTTGCGATCTTTTGAGATCATTATTTCCGGATTCAAAATTGTTGTGATTGCAAATATGATAGTAAACCTAGAATTTTATGTACAGATTTTATGAGGCAGAGCATGGCTGAATTCAAGGTTGTGAAGTTCACACAGTGAGATACAGTAACAATGTCTTCCACAGTACCCATAATTATCCTGTTATAGGTTTGCAACAGTTTATGGTAGAGGGAGGGGAGTACAGCTACATGAAGATGCGTGGAATATTGAAAGAAAGGACGAAAGCTGGTACTCAGTAGCAGGAGAAATGGACGTTGGGAAAGCATGGCTTTGAATAGTTTGCCCAGGGTTTGTTTTGTTCTGGAGATAAAATTATTTACATGTTTATCAAGTTTCAGCTGCTTATCAAATAATAAAGCCCAGAAGTTCAGCATGGGCTATTCTATGATGGGAGCGTTATCCTGTGGAGAGATAGTAAGGCACTATTTTTGAAAAGTCAGATATATAGTCCAAAGGTAATATGACTAGAAGGACAGTCCTTGGAAGGGAACAACATAAATTTAATTTTATTAGAATTGAGGTGAAATCCCATCATTCTAAGCCAGAGTTGAGAAAACAGGAACTGCTATGTAGTTTGGAATTGATTAAGACAGAATCCTGGTGGAGTAATGCATATTGCATAAAAAGAGTTCCCACAGTGGTTGTTCATATCACTAACAAATATAAATAGATCTGGTCACTTATGTCATTTTATTATTTCTGCATGTAACCTACTCCTATTTTATGTGAGTATAACAGTAATGGCTGAACACACTTACAATAATAACACAAGATATCGCTGCAAACATGTTGATCACACAAACTGATGCAAACATAAATGCCCAAACTAAACTATTTACAAAAGGTAACTTAAAAAAACCCACTAACTTGCAGATACATTGTTAGGGAAATGTCACTTAGTGACCTAATGTGTAGGACTGGTATTTGCCCATCTGCACTACCTTACTCAAGTGCACTACCCCTAGCCCAACCCTACACATTAGCCAAAACACCATTTTACTTAATTGTGCCACTAAAGAAGACACATGAGCACACACCACATATACCAGACTTGAGCACACTAAAGATATCCCTTACTGTAATCTTAACCTGTGAGCAATGTCGCAGACGTACAACAAGCTCCATTCTGAAACTTTCATTCAGCATGATTATTCACTCCCATTTGCCTACATTTGATATCAAACCATTAGACTCTTTCTACACGCAACAAATCCTTTATTTCACCACATGTAACACCAGGAATGGCACTAGATGAATGAATCATTTGACTAAAAGAACATTAACCATTTAATTTTACCTGTTTTTATTTAATATTCAGTATTCTCAATATTTTGAATATATTTTTGTTCTTTTATTTATTAAGCCAATTCAGAGGACCAGAATGGTGACAAAACTGTAATAAATTAAACATTAGACCAGTTAGTCTATTTGGCAAATGTTGTGTATATGTAAATCTGAGCTTAGTTTATTATTACGTGCTATAAATAGCCCCTAAATATATTCACTTCTGTAATTTCTTCACTCATTATTGATATGACATCTTCTTTGTTCCACCTTATCAAAGGTCATCCCTTGTGTTTTGTTCTCTCGTTATTCTGTTAAGCCATGTTCAGTCATTTCATATGCTGTTGATTTTGTATAATGGCTTCCAAAGTTTTACTAATGGTAGTTTTAAGAATGACAGGCCCATAATTATTAATATTAGCATTATTACCTTTCCCTTTGTAGACTGGCACAACGAAGACCATCTTCTCTCACTTTGGCACATATCTTTCCTGTAAACTTTGAATAATTTACTAAACATTTTTCCCAGAAGAGGTTGAAATTCTAATAAGCCTCTCATTGTAATACTGTCTAAACCAAAAGATGTTGACCTGCTTTTATTTGCTTGCAATCTTTCAAAATCCCATCCTGATCGAATGCTTGAAATCAATAAAGTTTGTCCATCTAAATAGTTTTTGCATTACATGCTTCATTTTTATATTCATATATTCTGTTAAAAATTAAACTTTTGTACGCAACGATCGTGATAATCATTTGACTTATGTAACTATAGAAAAATGTTTTTCATTTATTTTTATCTATCATCACTCTATGCTCCTTTTCACATCAATATTTTAATCTCTTTCTCAACATTTTTACAGCATACTTCATTTTAATTTTCATCCTATTTATCTTGTAATCCACGTTAAAACTATTTTTATTAAGTATTGAGGCACTTGGGTAACCTTTGTGAACTGGTTGTATTCACTCTTGCTGCACTGGCATGTTTCCCTTTAAGTTATTTCACTACACAAACTGCTTGCTCAATGCATAACTGGTAGTACTGTTATTTAATTAAGTCTCACCATAATTCCCTGTGCTCAACTGCTTTCTGGCTCGATCATAGTTCTTAATGAATTTTTAAATTAATATTCAGGAGATATTAATTTGCATACAAATTTTATCTGAGTTTCCCAACATATAAGGAGCATTCTGTCTTAAATGCACAAAATTGTGATAAAAAACTGCAAATATTTTTTTTCCTTCAGTTGTTTTGTATGGAAGGAGGATAGCTATGCTGTACCATCTACTGGAGAGGTTGTGTGTTCCCACACCTCATGCTAGTTATTGCAATTACTCCTGAGAGCACCAATACTCAGAAAAAAGGTAAAGCCTTAATTTTCAAAAAAAAAAAAAAAATAAGAGATTTGCCTTTCTTCTTTTGTGACTTAGGAGTGGAACATTATCATTTTCAAAATGTAGTATTTGCCTTTGTCTGATATGAGCACCTGTGTTTCATAAGAACAAATGTCTCCTGCCTCTCGTATCATCTTTACATGGATATTTAATGGTTATTGTTATGGAATCACAGGCATATAATATATAGCTTTGTTATACAGTGGTTTTGCATTATTAAATTTCAGAATATTTGCTTTATGACAGAATCAGCAGGCCTATCTTGCTTGCTCTTTAAATATATTCCACTATCTGTGCATTGCTTCCATTCCTGTGTTCTCATTTACTGCTTCTTCATCTGCAATGACATTTTGAATACTTAAAGAGTTTCCCCTTCCCACAGTCTTTCTGGTAGTCCATTCCATGCAACCACAGCCCTCTCTGTAAGGAAATACTTTTGCAGGTTAAACAATTAGCTTCCCTTGCAAAATGCTGCCTGTGGCCGGCCTTTATTATTGTCCTTTCTTTTCAGGATGACCCTTTTACATCTCCTCGATATGATCTTAAGAAACAATGTTACTTCTGTTTGTCTCTTCTGGTCTCAAATGAGAACAGTTGTAGCCTACCTAGTGTCTGGTCATATCCTTTCTCGTCCACTCCCTGCACCCTGCAGATGGCTTTCTTCTGGGATCCTACCAGCAGCATGACACTTCTTTTTTCTATGGTCTCCAGAATTGCACACGTTAATCAAGGTCTATCCTGATCAGGCACAGTACAATGGAAGCCTTCTCTCTTTGCTTCTGGAGTCTGGTTTCCTGAAGATACACCCCAAATTTCTGTTGGCTGTGTCCATCGACCTCTTTCTCCATTCCTGGAGGTCTAGTCCAGTGCAGATTATCACTCTCAAGCCTTTTCCTACTCTGTTGCCTCTAGTTCCAGTCCCTCAGCCAATGCCTTACATCAGGCTTTTTTTAGCAAAGATGTACTACTTTGCATTTGTCTGTAATAAACCTAAACTGCCATCTTTCAGCTCACTTCATTATCCTTTCAGAATCCATCTTTGGACTCTTCTCCCCCATCCTCCACTGATGCCCCTAATTTTTATTAAAAAACGTTATTATTACTTACCTTGAAAACAAGTAGAAAATTACAAATTCCAACAAACAACTTGCTGTGTCAAGTTATAATAAAACATACACCCTTGTTGTTTGTTAGTCTTTCGGCTTTTCCCGGTGAGGGGTCGCCACAGCGGAACTCCGGTCTACTAATGATTGGCAGCTGGTTTTTATGGTGTTGAGTTGCCAGCCCAACACCCAACCTTCAGCGAAGGCACACCCATTCAACGCATGTCTTTTGAATGCCCACTCGACCGCGGGGAGGACATGCAGACTCCACACAGAAGGCACTCCCAAGCCAAGAATCGAATGGGAGAACCTCTTGTTGTAAGGTAACAATGCTACCGCTGCACTACTGCGGAAACAATAAAACATACACCCTAAAAACAGAAAATTAAAACTGATTATATATAAACTGAAATACCATCTAGTCTAAAGACATAATGTAACATTCCTTAACATCATTTCTACCACCCAAGTTTTAACATTCTCAACTACTTTTTGTATAACTTGTTTAGATTCAGCTTTGATTTATCTTACAGTACCCTTATTTAAAATAAAACATTTAGAATCTAAGCCCAGGCATTTCTTTTATGCCTAAAGATCATACAGTCTCATTCCTAACTCAACAAATCAAATTCCAAAGAACTTCCATAATATTATTTCAGGTAATTCACAATTTTATAGCCTTAATTCATATGTTTTAACACTGAAAAACTACAAATATTAGCCTATTTCTACTATACTTAGTCAACCTGGTTTTATTAGCCCTTCAGACTCTAAATCATTTCCTTATCAGTGCTATTGAAGCAATTAGTCAAAACCCCATGCCTCACTTCTTGGATAATTTGTTGCAGAACATAATATTATTAAATACAACCTCTCACATTCTGCCTGCAGGTGTTCATACAAAGTGCTCTGAAAATGGTTCCTTTACTTGTTGTGTCTTTCGGCTTTTCCCAGTTAGGGGTCGCCACAGCGGAACTCCGGTCCTCTAATGATTGGTAGTTGATTTTTACGTGCCGAGTTACCAGCCCTGACGTACAACCTTCAACGAAGGTACACCCATTCACGCATGTCTCCACGCACCCCCTTTATATACTTGGGCATCATCTAGCAATAAATGGAGAATACTACACATCTGAGAATGAGTGTGACATAAAAAAATTAAATTAACAAACACTCTTCAGAAACCTGCCTGTAGTCAGTATGAGAAAAAGGCAACACATCTCTTTTCTACAAATAACCATAGCATGAAATAATTTTCCTATTCCAGTAACAGAACAATAATATATGTAAGCAGAATATTATCCTTGCATTTGCCATCATTATCTTATTTTGCAGGTGTTGGAGTCGTGCGTTTAAAAATAATAAAGCTACTGCCTCTCCTTAAATTAATTTTGTTATGTAACAAGTGCAAGTTGCATCAATATCTAACACCTCACTTCCAATATTGTAACCCTCTTGCTCCTCTAATATTGTATCCACTGTCTAAACAAACTCCTTTCCCATACATGAAATCAGTTATTTGTGGACAAGAAGGTAACATACCTCTTTCTACAAATAGCCATGATAAAAGTATTATTCACAATCCAAATAAAAATGCAGTGATGCATATGATTATAATTTTCTCCTGTTAATCACAGTGAAATGTATCTTTTTCTGCAGGTTGGATTCATGTATTTACAAGTCATAAAACTTCCTTTTGACACATATCGAGTACAAAATGTATCCTTACCCTGCACTCTGATTAACTATTTGGGAGAGAAAATTTCTCCTGTCATTTCATGTTCCCAGGTGACCAAACAAGTATCCATTGTGTATTGGTGGACTCTGCCTGCTCCTCATACTCACCCTCAATGTCCACTGAAATAACCTGAGTTCCAGTTTGAGCAGTATTCTGAACAGTATCCTCCATTTCATAGTCCAACACCTTGTGTAGTACCATTTACACATCACTGATTGTGCGTTAGTAGACTTTTGCATGACACATGGAAAAACATTTTAACTCCTTACAGAGTATCAGTTGACACTTTTGCAAGACTTCCTGATCACATTTGTAACTTGTAACCTCTGCAACAAAGAAGATTCTGAAATGTCATCATCCAAATGTGCCGAGCAACTTTCAACTGTGCATCTTTTCTCTGGTTACCTTATCTACCATAACATTTGCATCTTGTTGTGCCAAGAAATAAACTGAATCAATATTATTTGTAGCTTTCTATACAATCACTCAGCCTCAGTCAGTGTCAAGCTATATGCCTTCTCATCCTGAGTGTCTATTTTAGCAAAGCCTGTCAACTGCACAGTTTTGTTTTTTTTCCTTCAAAAACTCCACCCAAATGCAAACTGTGCTTTAGCTTCCATTGAAACCAGTCATTATTCATTATTTACCATTTATTTATAATTATCAGCAGTTTTGTTTTTACTTCACAGCACTTCTGTTTCAGCTAAATAAAAGAATCATGCAACTCTTTCAAAAATTTGTGACTAATATCTTCAGAAGTAAATAGCTATTAATCATATCTCAACAACAAAGTAGGAATCTGCCTTTAAATCATGCATAACCATGTCTACTGCAGTTCCCACACCTCTTGTTCAAAGTCTCAGGACATCTTTCCTCTGGGTTCCTTTTTGGCCAGATAATGTGTCTTCTACACATTTGTTGATATTCTTCATCTCATCTTTTGCAATCACCTCTTTAACTGTTTGGAGCAACTCTTTTTGCATCAATCCACTGACCATTATTAACTTTAACAATGCTATCAAACTTAACTTAATGATGCTATCAAACTTAACCTTGCCAGCAGCATAGAAGGATAAAGCCCTGACAACAGCTCAGGTGACGTAAGTTTGATCAATAGCTCAGATGGTGGGGGTGGCATGCACTCGGGCACAGCTTTGCAGAAGATCTCTGATGGATGCTGTGGATGTGTTAGGAGTGACTACAAGGGGTAGGGCAGGGCTTTGGCTGATTTGATCAAAGAGCTATAGATGATACACTGCAAGCCAATTGCACTCCATCCCCATGGATGGCACGAGTGTGGGAACTGGCTTAAAGCAGAAGAACTCCTTCCTCAGGTGGCAGGGAGATTTGGAGGATGTTTTATGTTCATCAAATGACTGACATTGTCCTTCTAAATGTAGCCCTGTGTTCCAACCTTCAGTCAAAAAGCTCTCGGTTTCTTTATACTTGATCTTGTTCCCACCATCTCTGGTTTTCCTATAAGCCTCCCATGTCAAGTAAAAGGCCTTATTGAAATCCAGATAGTCTATGTCAATACTCTTTTGTCAGGTTCACCTGTAACTTGGTCATAGAAGTGCATTAGTTTGTCTGACAATTCTGGCATGAAACCTTGTTTGCTGTTGCCTTAGATACTGTTGTTCTCTGAGTCAGCAGCCAGCCTTTCCATCAAGATTCTGTTTATGACTTTCCCTGCCACTACTGTAAGACTAGCAGACCAGTAGTTCCCTGGCCTTTTTTCGACCATCTCATTACAAATGGGTACCAGTATTGTTGTCTTTCATTCCTGAAGCATGTCCATAGTGACCAATGACCTGCTGAAAACCTCTGTCAGGGGATCTGCATCACACTGTTCAGATTGTTAAGGATGTTGGGAGGCATTGTATCTGACCACATTGCTTTATCCTCTGTTGGAGGGTAGGGTCCCTCTCAGTGTCCTCTTTCTCCTCTAGTCTGGTATTTGTCCACTGCTGCTTCATGTCTGCCTTCTCTTCCTCCTGCTCTCTCAACATAATACTTGCCACTTGTTTTCCTTTCTACAGTCTGAAGGAAAGTGTTTTGTTTATTCAGTAACTAATTTTTTTCCCAATCTTCCATGATCTCTTCCCCATCTTTGTTCAGCCTGGCCAAAGTTGTTCCTCAACCCTTCCTTCTTTGTACTATATACCTAAAGAATCCTTTGCTTCCCCTCTTAACCTTTTCAGCAACTCCCTTTCAGCTTTGCCTCTGGCATCCCTCACATTCTTTACTTTTCTGATTGCTTCCATGTACCATGACTCCTCGATCTCCAAGCCCATCCATTCTAGCTGTTCTCTGCCCTGTATTTTGCTGTAATTGCTGCTCTTGCTTTCCTGTGTAGCCCAATTGTCTTCTTCTCTGTGTACATTTTATCTTTTCCTCAGATTTGTATCTGTATCCCTCACTGTGCTGTTCTTCTCTCATTCCACTAGCTTGTATACTGCATGACATTTACCCAGTTTCCCAAATCCCCCCTGCCCTTCTCATTCCATTATAAGCCACTCGATTGCCTTTATCTGTATTCTTACCCTCCCTCCTACCAGTTTAAACTAGAAAGTGGCATCATCACTGTACGCTAATCTTGTTTTCCTCTGGACATTCCTTTTTGCCTCTGTCATGGCTGGGATCACAAATGGAAGTTTGATCCTTCTGGTGTAGTCTTGCATCATTTGTCCGAACTCCTCATTATCCAAGACATAATTTCCTGCTTCCTGTTTTCACTGATGCTTGTAAACTTCCTGTTTATTGGCAGTTTCAGATCTCCTTGAATATAACCCTCTTCCTCTTATTCAGTCCTTAATTCCTTCTCTTCCAGCTTCTCCTGCTCCTCTCTGGATATGTCTGGGAGATGGCACACTATATCAGTCCACCAACATTCCTCCCTTCATCTCCTTAAGCCATCAAGGCCCTGTTTTCCTTCCCTTGTATTTTTCATGGACCTATGTCCCACCCTCACTCTGAGCTCATAATTTATGCCCACCTTCATAACAGCACACAGTTTAACAGAACCATATTACATTAAGTTACAGTAATGTATCCAGCAACAGGAATCACTTAGCACAGAATTCCATCATTTTAATGACATCTTTCTTTTCTTTGCTTACTTTTTGCATTTTTGTCTAGCTTCAACATTTGAGCCTTCACAACTGCCAATTTGCTCTCCCTCAAAGACAACAGATGTAGTTAGCCTGCAGCTCCATTCACTTATTACACAATAGGACAGGTTTTCTTTTTTTTTCGATGCGGTGTGAGGTGCTTGAAAGGACATACTTCTACATACACACATTTTTCACATTGTGCATGTTTGTGTGTTTGATTCACCATGTGCTAGATATGCTGGTATTATAGTGGACGTGAGGGGATCTTCTCATAACCTCTCCCCAGTCAAGGTAAGACAGTTATCAGCCGCTCAGTCCTACACCATTCCCTGTGTAACCATCCTATACTGCTAATCGAAGCTGAGCCTCCAGTACTACACAGATGGACAGTTCCTGTGCCATCAGATCAGCAACACAGCATGCTGTTTTCTCTCTCCTGCATGCTGTTACACAGCTACTAGAAGCATGCATTACTACAGGCACATACAGTGCCTGCGCAAACAGTACTTGCATGGAGAAGAGATGTAGTTAGGTGGAATATTCATACACTGCAGGGGATTAATGAAGCTTTGCCTGAGATGGGGGTACTTGTCAGAAGGGAGAGACACTTTCAAAATCTCCAGAGAAGGAGCCTTCAGCCCAAACTGGAGGAAGTATATGCTTCCGTCTGGCAGTAGTTATTTTAGTTTTATGGTTGCCAATGTGAAGACGTCCATAGATCATACCATGCACCTGAGTTCTAACATTTTCAGTCTGATTCCAAATATCAGGCACACATGCTTATGTAGCAAGCTGTGGATGTGCATGCCAGCAAAATGGCTGCTGCAGTCTGTGAAATGAAGTCACTGCTCATTTTTGCAATGATGTCAGTGCTGTTTTCAGATGCAGGGTAGTAAGACGAACCTTGCAATGTTCAGCTTAGTGCTGTGTCTCTGAATATTCTTTCCCTGTGGTCTGTGATTTAACAGATATACCAAGGAGAGCACAGCTAGGAAACAGAGTCCTCTGCCAGTCGCTTTCATAGTCTGCTTGGATATAAGTCAATTGAAGAGTGTGGAACAAATCGTGAACTTAGTATATAGATTATACATCGCTGCAGTAATAAGACAGTACAGCTATATTCTAGTTTGTTTAAATATAAGCACTGCTTCTGCATCTCTTTTGGAAAGTAAAGAGAATTTTTGGTTATGGTTCAAGTTGAAAGACCCTACTGTAATTTCCTAACAACTCAACTTTTGTTTACTTAACAATGAGTTTATGATCTTTGAAGCACTTTAAACTGTCTTTCAGGGGAGACATGCCGATAGTAGCAAGACTACAGCAGCAGGATTAACAGTCTCCCTACCAATGAGATGCTACAGGTAGATAGTATAACTTCAGGAAAGGCCAGTGATAAGGAAATATGCCAGCAGAAACCCTGGTTATTATCCATGCCACACACTAACAATTAGACATTTGGGTATTTCAGATGGAAATGAAAAATAATTTTTAGAAACTTAGCTGTAGGATTAGTTACGAGTAGCTGATGAAGTCTAAACTCTCAGTAACGCATCAGGATTTGGTTTGGTTAAAGACAAAGGTATTTTACTGGCTCATTTATCCTGGAAGGATGGAGGGGTCTTAAACAGTGGATGAAAGACACAGAGGTGATAAGGGAGATACGCATCCTAAGCTTACAAATGCTAGGGCATGTATCAACAGACATACTCAGCCTTCATGGCCTAAGGCCATTGTACATCAGGCATTGGTGAGGGGAAGAAGTTGGGTATAAAACAAAAAATCTATATGGCCATAAGTGCAATGACCATGGCAATTCTCTCAGACAATGGGAAAAAAGTATCAGACTAGGTGGGGGCCATGGTCAGAAGTAATTCCCATAGATCTTGGAGAGCTGTGAGTCATTAACAGCTAGTACTTGGGATTCGTGATGCTTGACCTTTGTTGGGCTACAGTGCACCTTGCCTGAAATCCCAGTGCAGGTGAAGTGCATTAAAAACAGTAGCAACTTTGCAGAGCACTACAGTTATTCACAGTAATAAAAGCTGATTATTATTGTGCTCAGTTCTTGCATAGGGGTTTAATCTGAGGGTTGGTGGTTGGGTGGCTGAAATTACTACATTACAAATCATTATGTAGATTCACAAGTTTCATTCAGAACACATTATTAGCCAATTTCCAGTTGACCCAAAACCCTCTTTAATTTTTTTCTGTTGAACCACACACAATTCATGATGTAGCAATGTCATCCTACCTTGTCAAGTGTGTATCTCCATTTATAGTATTTTATGTCTCCACGCTTTCTGCACGATCTGCATGCTGCTTTGTTGTTCATATTGGAATCCACAATCTGCTTCATTCTACATCACTTCTTTCTGTTTCCCTTAGAAGGAGCTGCATAGAAATACATTGTCCTCATGCTAATTCTCTATACAAATTTAAAGTGTGACATATAAATAAATAATTCCTTCACAAAATCTGTAATTTTGGATAGCATACAAATAACAGAAAATGTGGAAAAGCAGTCTCTCCCTTCTCTTTTGTCATACATAAAACCATTTTTTCCCTCTTTTTTTATATGTCCATATAAATAATCCATAAGCTGCTTTTGTCATATCTTTAAAGTTACCTGTGTTAAAGAACACAATACTGTCTGAAACACTGAAACAAGTACATGTCATATTATCAATGTCTAGGAATATTTTGATGTGGCAGAAAAGTTAATCTTCAGTACCGACTAATAATTATTTGAGAACGAGAAAATTAATTATCCTTACAAAGATCTACATTTGTACTTTTTTTGTCTAAAACTTCTTTCTAGATATTTTCTAGTTCATCAAAATATTTACTAATGGCAGCAAAACTGTATCCCCCTGTTTTCAGAATCTGTTTACCCAGTACTGAAGGCACACTGAAAAAACACGGGACATGCCTTTCTCTGCTGAAACATGGATTTCAATCAGTGTTCAGAGTTTTCCAGGTAAGCAATTACACCATTTCACTGAAGTGTTTAGTTTATGTTCCTAGTGTGCAATTTTATTTCTCTAACATTAGGATTTAGGCACATTGCCTAAGTTAACAGATCAGTGTACAATGGCAACACAGAAGTTTGCTTTTCTAATAACTCTTGACTATGGGAAAGTACCACCCACAGGCCAGTTAACTTGTAATAATTTACTTGACTTAATTTGTACATCTGACTTGTCAGAAAATCTAGTAATGTTTTTGATAAGGATATCAAATGCATTTAAAAAAGCATGTACAACAGATCCACAAAACTTACTGTTTCTACATTTAAATGTAGTAGCTTTGCCTACTGAATGGTATTTAATAAACAAGCTGATATGTCTGCTGTGTGTCATGTGTCCATTTACTGGGAACAAAATGTTCAGATGCAACCACTATATGGCATCCTGCCTGATATAATTCATTCCTATATTTTATTATCTGCATATAGTCTGAAGAAGTAAGCAAAGCTCTGGATCCTTCTTGATTTACCACAATAATGCCTGGAGGCAATTACATATACCTTTACTAGGATTTTGCATCTAATTAAATACTAATCCATACTTTCCATAGCATGCATTACAAGAATACTTCACTTGCCTAGTTTGGCCATTTAACTTACCTTCTGGATAAGCTGTAGATCCTTTTTAAAAGTACCTCATTTCACCCTCCACTCCACCCCCTGAAAATGCCCATCATGTCTGTTTCATACTGTCAGCTCTTTTTGAACGTACTACCTGTTCTAGAATTCCATTCTAATCATCTACCATCGATACCTCCTTGTATCTCCTCTAAGCCATCACAGTTGTATCAGCATATTTCTCTTTTCATCTCTTCTTTTACAACTGTTGCTGTCATTGATAAAAATGATGAAAGCAAAATGAATCCGAGCCACCACGCTGTAATATAATAAAATTGTTTGTAATAACTGTATAAAACAAATAAAACAAGATGTGAGCACTTTCACGTTTAAAACCCTTCTTCAGACATTATACAAACTACTCACACAACCTTTTAAAATACTAACCAATGAAATTCAATACTGAACCCTCTTCATCTTGAGGACAGTTTTAATAGGTTCATAGGTAGGTACTAGGCTATCTGCCCGAGGGCATTTACAAGTCTGTCCAGAGTGTGTCAGCTTTTGATTAATTAACTGAGCCTCTGTCAAGAAGAGCGAATGAAGTAATCCCAGGGGTGTATTTTCTGTTACCCATCCACTCGTCAAGGTTTCTCTTGAAGAGTGTTAGTGAGGGGCTCTGCCTAATGTAGTTAGGAACTTTGTTCCAAAGCATGGGGAGTCTCTGTGACAGGAATCTATCCCTCCAGCATGTTCTATTTATTGCTGTGGCAAGGTTTAGCTCACTAAAGCGAGTGGCTTGCAGTGACTTGGATTTTTTTAGGTGGAGCATGTCCATCAATTCTGAGTTGGACATGGCTTTGTAAGTCAGGCAGAGATCACCTCTGAGTAAGCGATATGCCACTGAGTACAGCTGGAGTTTTTCCAGTCAGGCTGCATAGGACATATGTTTGAGACCATAAATCCTCTTGGTGAGGTACTTTTGTGGTCTTTACAGCTGTTGGAAGTGTCTTGTGATGTACATCCCAAATGGGGCATTGTACTCTACGATGGATCTGATGAGTGACGAGTAGAGGGGCACTATAACCTCTTTATTTCTAGATGACAACCCTTTAGTAATTAGATGGGCTACATAGAAGGATTTCCTAACTACTTTGGCAATATGATTGTCAAAGGAGAGATTACTATCTACCTGGGTCCCCAGATCTCTTATTACCTCTTCTGTATTAAGGGGGCTGCCACCTATGTGGTAACTCATGGGTGTTTTGTTTTTCCCAAATGGGACAAATATGCATTTTTTGTCATTTAGCTTGAGACCATGACTTTGACACCAGGTGTCCGTCTCAGTAAGGCCCTTTTGGAGAATGTCTGTGTCAGATGGAGAGTCAGTTATGGCTCCCAGTTTGCAGTCATCGGTGAACTTGTTTAGCCATAGTCCTCCTGTGTTTGCCTGTACTTCTGAGAAGTATATGCTGAACAGCAGAGGTCCCAGGACCGAGCCTTGTGGGACACCACTTGTGACTGGTTTAGAGTCGGACCTGGAGCCCGCTATTCTTACCATGTGAGTTCTGTCTGTAAGCCAGTTGGCAACACATCTCGTGACGTAGGGGTTTATGTTCAGGCTGGTGAGTTTTTTTATAATTCCCAAGTGGGGAATGGTGTCAAATGCCTTGGTGATTTCATGGTAGGCTGTGTGAACTACCTTCCCCTCATCTATGACCTTGGTGACTGTCTCGAAGAAGTCAACCAGGTTTAGTAGGCATGATCTGCCCTTAACAAAGCTGAACTGGGTTGGGTCAAGTGTTTGAAGGTTCCCAATGTCTTTGTTAATGAGTTCCATGATGATGCGCTCCATAGCTTTGCAGACCAGGCTAGTCAGGCTTATGGGGCGATAGTTACCAGGGTCAGTTGTGGCCCCTCCTTTGTGGAGCGGAATAACCATTGCTTTGCGCCATTCTATGGGCACATAGCCTGTGGAGAGGCTGAGGTTGAACAGTGTGTTTAGGTGGGGGGTTAATTTGTTCTGTAGTTCATGCAAGACGCAGCCTGGGACACCATCTGGCCCCATTGACGCTGTGCTTTTGGCTTTTGAAAGGGCTGTTTTCACCTGTGCGTCTGTAATTTCCAGGACACTACACGTTTCTGGTATTGTTGTGGGCCCTTTTGGGGGTGAGAGGGGGGTGAAGTTTGCACTGAATATATCTGCCAGGATGTTGGCAATATCAGTGGATTCAGTATATTTTGTGCTATTTTGCACTAGCTCAGAGCATATCTGCAAGTTGCCACTTAGATTCTTGACATAGCTAAAGAAGGCTTTGTGGTTATCTTTCGAATCCTTGGCTATTTTTCTTTCGAAGTTAGCCTTGGAGGATTTTATTTGGGACCATAGTTTCTTACTGATACTGATCAGGGATGTCTTTCCTTGCTGGGATTTGCTTTTTTTCTGAAGTAGTTTCCTCCTTCTATTGTAGAGCATATTTATGGCAGGGGTCCACCAGACTGGTTTCCTTCTCTTAGGGGAGTGAGTCTTGGTTTTGCTAGGGATGGCATGATCCATGCATCCTTGTAGGTACTCATAGAGTGCATTTGCAAAAGGTTCCTACGTCTTGGACACTGTTATCCTTTAGTGTAGGGGCTGTGAAACTTGCCACCTCTGTCTTAAGTAAGGTGAAGTTTGCTATAGAAAAGTTTTTCATCTGGTTTCCTTGGTTGGAGGTGGTGTTGTGGTGTGGACATCCAGAGTGATTAGTTTATGGTCTGATCTAACCAGTGACGGGTTGACCTCTGGTATAGAACACCTGTCGCCCATGTTGGGGATGACCAGGTCCAATATGTTTTCACCTCTGGTAGGGGAGGTTACCAGCTGCTCCTGGGCATTTGAGTTGAGTTGAACAACCCCATTCATACCCGGGGCTCTGTCTGCTGACAACTCTATTATCCACTTCCTCTCCTTGACATTTTTACATTCTGCAACACCATAAATTCAAAACGATGTACATCGTTGTCCTTAACATGCTGGTATAAGGCATTATGTCTATTTCCTAAACATATTGCTGACATAATGCTGTAATATCATATTCTTCAGATTACAGTTAGTCTTTCTAACATAAAATGAAAGACATTGTTTACACTGAGCCAAATATATAACATCTGTGGTGTGACAGTCTGCATATTGCATCAAAGAATAGTTTTTCTTTGTGATGGGATGAATAAATACATTTTCTTTTCTAATATATTGGCATGCCTTACAATGCTTGCATAGAAAAGTTCCCAAGAGTTTAGTAAGAATAGGATTAGTTATAGGCCTCTCTATACATAATAATTCTTTGTAAGTTTTTATTGCACTTAAAACAAAATTGGTTGCTGTGTAACAATCCTTTTTAATTGTTCATCTGTCTGTAGATTTCCCCAATTTTTCCTAATAATGTTACATACACCCACTATGTTGTTTCCATGTTTCAGAGCAACTCTTAAAGGTTGTTCATCTGATTTATGAGTTTGTGTATTATCATTATTATTAATGTTATTATTTGAAAACCATGGCTGTTCCCTGTTAGACCTTTCTTAATCACATTGATTGAGTGCTTGTTGAACCTTATCATATTTATAGTCTCAGTCATAAAAATTCCTTACAAGTTCAGATGATTTTTCTCTATAAGCCTGATCACTAATGCATAATCTAGATGTTCTATAAAATTGTCCTTTTACTATATTATCAAACAAGTATCTGGGGTGCATGCTATCTTGGGGTAAGAGGTTGTTTCTCCAGCATTCTTTTTTATACAAAGTAGTTTCAACTTTATTCTCATAATTCATATATAGACGAACATCCAAAAACTCTATGGACTTATCTGAATTTGTGACCTTAAACCTTAGAAAGTCTGTCATTGTTTCCAGAAACATTATAAATTCAGTTAGTTCATCATAGTGCCCCCCATAACAGAAACACATCATCAACAAAACGAATGTAATATTTCAATTGCTTCTTCCATCTAAACATATTATTGAATAATACTTGACCTTCGCAGTATGCCAACACCAGGTTGGCATATGAATTTGCACAGGGGGGTGCCCATGGCCACTCCCCTGTTTTGATGATAGAAACTATTGTCAAACATAAATATATTATTACTTAAAACATAGTCTAGCAACATACAAATTCTATTGATTTCCATAGGTGTCAAAGTATTATCAGAACTTAAAAACAACTCTACTGCTCTTAAACCATATTCCTTGGAAATGACCGTAAATAAATTAATATCCAATGTAACAAATATGTACTTAGCATTTATACTCTGACAATTAAGGTATTGATATAAAGATTGTAAAAAGTGTGCTGTATCTCGTAACATCCTAGGTATAGCATCGAGACATTTCCTTAACTTTGATTCCACCCATATTGATGCATGCTCTGTTACCCAACCTCTGCCCAAAACAATCGGGTGCAGAGGTGGGTTATATGGGTCTTTATGTATTTTGGGGTTGGCTTTAAACAAATGCACCACTGGATGTTCAATCCATATAAACTTAAAAATCTCATCTGTAATCAAGTTACTATTTTTAAAGTTATGGATATTTTGCCAATATTAACCTTTCAGCTTATGATTTGAATTTGCCTCTCCTTAACCATTCCTGTGTTCGATCCTGATTAACATGAGGTTCTTCCAGGTGTTTTCTATACTTGCAACTATATTTATGCATTTTCCACATTTCTTGTCTTCTCATCGGATCCTTCAAACTTATATTCTTTCTTTTGTTTTTTGGCACTTTCAGTTGCTGCATGATTTTTATCTACTTCTGGTTTGATTTCCATTCCCACTTGATGCTGATATGTTTCTGCTAAACTAAGCAGTGAAGTCATCTTAGATTTATTCTCCTCATGTTTCAAAAATTTCACTACATTTGGGTGTTGTGAGTTCAGCAGATATGTATGCAGTCCCACGATGCAGATCTATACATATAATCAGTTTCAAGGAAGCCCATACATCCTTCAGAATGGGGAATATATAATCTTGGTATGCACTGATTTTTATAAATTATTTGATGATCATAAAGCATCCTTCTTGTTTTCCTATCTAATCTATCTAACACCTTTTGGGGCCAGTCAATTGCTCCAAAACTGTAAGTTAGGATAGGATGAACAAATTGGTTTATAGCTTGAATTTTGTTCCTAAATGTCAACAGTTTTCAGAATTAATTTGTCTTCTAAAATATTCCTTACTATGTTTTATTTGCATTTGTTCATGTTTTATTGTTGATCCTTCATCATTTCCCAAATATTTATATACTCCCTCTTGCTCAAGTTCTTTTCTGTCACATTCTTTTCCCAAACTGATGTTTTCTTGGTGCTGCAGCATTTCTGCTTTAAAGGTTGCTTTTGCACATTTATCAAGACCAAATGACATTCTTACATAATCTGAAAAAGTTTTGACTACTTGCAGTTGTGCTTTCAGTTCCTCATCTGATGAGCTATACAGTTTTAAATTATCAACAAAGAGAAGACGAGAAGTCTTTACACTTTGCTGTTTTTCTAGGTGCCAAATTATACCCATGGCCTAATCTGTTAAGTAGACAGCTTAATGGGTTAAGGGCAAACAGAATAGCAGCAGTGACAGGGAGTCACCCTGAAATATCCACCTTTGAATTTTTAGCCCTGGAATAATCATTTGTCCTTTATCATGGATTAATTGCAAAGTGGTCTGCCACTGTTTCATGGTCACTTTAATGTAACTGAACAGTGTAGGGTGTATCTTATACATTTTTAGGCACTCTTTTATCCATGAATGTGGGATACTGCCAAATGCTTTTTTGTAGTCAATCCATGCCATACTTAGATTCTTCCTCTTTTTACAGTTCTCTATTATGACTTTATTTAGCAACAAATTATTCTTTGTTCCATGTGACTTTCGTTTATTATCCTTTTGCTCTATTGTCATGATTGAATTTTCTTCCAAATGGCTATAAACTTTGCCGGCATCAATTTCAGTGTATAATTTATATGTCATTGAAAGGCAGGTTATTGGTCTATAACTTTTAGGGTAGCTTGCAGGTTCACTCATAAGTAGGAGCATTGCTTTTCCTGTTTTAGCCAGGTTGGTGTCTGTTCGGGTGTGCATACATACCTCTCAATCTCTTAGAGCAGGAAATCTGGACAAAGCCATCAATAAAAGTGGGGCAAAGACCCAAAAATAGGGGCAATTTTTAAATATTGCTCTTACAGACTTAGAAAGTTGATACAATAACAGGCTTTGCATTAGCATGAATTTTCTGAAGGGTATGAAGTCTTAAACTCAAATGGCTATCATTATTTTCTAGTGTCAGTCTTTAATGATTTGCCACAAATTTGCCAGAAAACCCTAATTTTATGAAAAAACGGACCAAAAATATGAGGCAAAAATCTGGACATTCTGCAAAAATCTGTACAGTTGAGAGGTATGTGTGCATATAAATAGTTCTTACTCATAAATAAATCTTCGTGTAAAGATGTTAATACTTTTAACCAGAAGTTAGGTACTGCATCTGGCCTGGGGTTTTCCAACTGAAGGCTTTTCTTAACTTTATTTCCATCTCTCTGGCTACTTCATCCCATTTCATAACCTGTAGATTTGAATTTCTTTATTCTTTCTTTTACTTCTTCTGTCCATTTAGCATTGTTGTTATGTCCCACAGGATCTTCATAAATACTTCTCCAAAATGTATCTATTTCTTCTT
This sequence comes from Protopterus annectens, assembly GCF_019279795.1. Taxonomy (NCBI): domain Eukaryota; kingdom Metazoa; phylum Chordata; order Ceratodontiformes; family Protopteridae; genus Protopterus; species Protopterus annectens. The sequence goes on from NC_056739.1 coordinate 316,187,983, forward strand.
TTTTTTGGTGGTTTTTCAATTACTTTTACTTTTTTTCCCAATTCTCCATAAAACTTTTTGGGTCGTCAGTACATTGCTTATTTTGTACTTTTCCTTTATGTTTATCTCCCTGTGCTGATATTTTTAGTCTATTATTTGCGATTGTGCATGATAAATTCTGATCCATTATAATACTGTGCATTGCTTTTGTCACATCTATCTTTCTGAGTATTTTTGTTGATCTGTTTCCTCTTCTATACTCTTCTAACAGTGATGCTTCTTGTCTTAATTGCTTTATAGTTTTCTCTATTCGATACTTCCATGATGGTATTTGATTTCTCCCCTTACTTTCCCTTACTACCCTGGGTTCTGGTGGTAGAATTTCAACTGTTATTAATTTAGCTGCACAGTAATATATCCTGTTTACTTCTGTTATATCACATGGATCGCTATGGACAATCCTAATCACTGTGTATATTTGTTTTATCAAACTTCTAACTTTTTGGGTTTTATTGACCTTCTACAGTCTATTTCTTTTATTGATCTTAATATGTCTATCTATCTCTATTAAATCAAGCAACTCTTCTCTTAGCTCATTTTCTTCTAAACAGAGGGCACACTTTTTGTTTTCCATTTCCTGCGGGCATTCTATAGAAAGTTCGGGTCTATATTAGAACATCGAAGTTTCAAAACTTCGAATGTTCTAATATCGACCCCTATTCAGCGAAAGCTGAAAATATCGAAGCAACAGAAAACCAATTTTTTTCCTAGGGAAAGAATTCGGTTGTCCGTTTCTGTTGCTTCAGTATTTTCAGCGCTGTGGTGGAAAGTTACGGGTCAGGTTCAGGTAAGTGTGTCATTGAGTAAGGGTTAGGTTAGTTAGGGTTAGGGTGCAGGTTAGGTATGTGTGCGATTGTGTGGATGTGAGGGTTACGGTGGGTTAGGTGAGTTAGGGTTAGGGCACGGGTTAGGTATGTGTGCGATTGTGGGGACGTGAGGGTTAGGGTGGGTTAGGTGAGTTAGGGTTAGGGCGCAGGTCAGGTAAGTGTGCGATTGTGTGGACGTGAGGGTTAGGACAGGGTAGGTGAGTTAGGGTTAGGGCACGGGTGAGGTTAGTGTGCGATAGTGACGGACCTTAGGGTTAGGGTTTGGGTTAAGGTAAGTGGATAGTTAGCGGTGTGTGTATAGTTTAATGTAGGGTTAGGTGTAAGACTTTAGGTGTATGTATGTATGTGTGTGGATTGCTGTTTGTTTGGTGTGCTTGTATTGTGTGTATGTGTTTTGGAACAGCAAATTTTTTCCCTATGAAAAAATTTGCTGTTCTGTATGTTCAATGTTTTCAGCTTTTGCTGAATAAGGGTCAATATTAGAACATTTGAAGTTTTGAAACTTCGATGTTCTAATATAGACCCGAAAATTATATAGCATTTTCCTGTGTCACATTCTCTTCACTTTCATCCTATGTCACCTGTTGCTATGTCATATGGGAACTCATTGGCCTATCATTCCTCAGCATTGACTGCGTCAGAGATGCCCCAGTTTCCTGTTCTTCCCTTGCTGTCCAGCTTCAAGTGAACATTTACACTGGTTTCCTTTGGAAGGCTCCAAAATATCTTCATATGGCAACTGACAAGTTGCTTCCTGTTCCACTTCTTTCTCCTTAATTTGGATGTCCATTGCTCTATCCTGATGTGGTACTTTCTGAATTAGATTTTCTACACTTGACAGGTACTCCATAACCTCAGTTTCTATTTCTTTAATTTCTCCATTACTAATCTTCTTTTCTACTTTTCTTCTTTGTCTTCTTATCTTTTGTATTGTAAAGTTTTCCATGTTCAGATTTATTTGTCTGTATTACTCTTCAAATATCTTTGGTGCTGCTGTTTTTGTATGATTAGTTTTGATTTCTCCTTTGCATAAATATTACACCATATTAAATTTCTTTTTCTTTCTCACATCCATATTTCTTCTTCAGATGTCTCTTGATCTTCCTGTTTCTCCTTGCTTTGGGGACTCTTTCCATCATGCTGTAATGTAACCAATGTTAGACCTTCTACACCAAATCCTTCACTTTGCAGGTACTCCATAACTTCAACTTTTATTTTTTTAATTTCTACTTTACTAATCTTCTTTTCTACTTTCTGTCTTTGTCATATTATTTTTTATTGTGAAATTTTCTTCATCTGGATGCTTTGCCTGTATTTCTCTGTGAATATCTTTGGGATTGTTTTTTTTTTTTTGTATTGATTAATTTGGGTTTCAACTTTGCATAAATATTGCACCTTATCAAATCTTTCTTTCTTTCCCATGTCCGTATTTCTTTTTTATACTTTTCAAAAATTTCTAGCTTTTGTTGTTTATATTTTCACACTTCCTCAGATGCTTCTTTTTTCAAACAGATCAAAGTTTCTTGGTCTTCTTCTTCTTTCGGCTTTTCCCGGTTAGGGGTTGCCACAGCGGAACTCCAGTCCGCTAATGATTGGCAGTAGATTTTTACGGAGCCAAGGCACCAGCCAGATGCTCAACCTTCAACGAAAGCATGCCCATTCACGCATGTCTTTCGTACGCCACTCGACTGCGGGGAGGACATGCAGACTCCACACAGAAGGCGCTCCAGCCGAGAATCGAATGAGAGAACATCTTGTTGTGTGGCAACAATGCTACTGCTGCACCTTATTATCTATGTAATGTTTTTCATAAATCTGTTTTATTAATAAACACAAATTTTTATTTGAAGCTTCTGACAGTTTTTATTGTGGAAGTATTTTTCTTTCCTCTAATTTCTCTCTTAATCTTTTTCTTTCCTCTAATTTCTCTCTTAATCTTTTTGCATATCTTGTGTCTGGAACTTCTGGGCTTTCTGCATAATAGTAACAATACATAATTTCTTTCCTATCATTAATAGTCCACTTTGTCGTCTTTATGACTCTTCTTTGGCCTATCAGTTTTTGTGATTTTTGTGGACTGCTACTTCATTCTGCAACAGGGGGGCCATCCTCCCCCTGGACCTGGCCTGGCCCCATTGTAGGAATGTTTCTGTGTTTTGAGGATTCTGCACTGTCATATTTTTCCAGTTCTGGCACCAGTGCGCCTACCAGGATTGGGCACTTTTTTATCCTGGATCTTGTCATTCCAGCTATCTTTTTAAATTTTGTTACCTACTTCTTTCCATGATATATAATATATAAAATACAGTCTATATATCAGTGTTGTCTTGGTGAGATTTTGTGAAAAACAGGGTCCACCTCATGAAGGTACTTACCAAGACATGAGGATGAATTCACTTTCAGCAATACTACTCTCCTTTGCTTGCTGACTTATCATCTCTCCATTCTGTATGAATGTTGTTATTCTCATTAAGGATCTGCATCCAGAATCCTTATTTCTTGAATATCTTCCCTGCTTCACCATCATCTCTTTTCACTTTGAACTGTAGCTTTCTGCTTGTGTTATGTATAACAGCCTTAACTGTGTAGCTCTAAAATATCCCTTCAAATCAGGGAATCCTAAACCACCATGTTCTATTGGAAGGATCAATTTTTCCCATTTGACTCTCACCCTATTTCCATATCAGATAAATTCCTTCAAGTCTTTATTACTATCCTCAACTTCTCCTCTGGTTAATAAAAACATACCTGACCTGTGTATAAAATGAAAGGAACTGAAAACTTTTTTACTGTTTATATCTTGCTATCCATATCCATAGACAAGAGCTACCAGTTTATGACTTTTTGTATTTTGTATAGTCTCTTCCCCACATATCCTCAGCTGCCATAACATAATCCTTTTTAATTACTTCATTTTATTGTGTCATATCATAAATATGGGTTTTGCTGAACCAATTCATACAATACAGCTATAGTTTTTGTTTTATCTTCATTAATTGTATGTCCTGAAAAGATTTGAAACTGTCTGAGAATTTTCTACAACACTGAGATGTCCTGTTCTTGTTTTATCAGGTACAAAATAATATTGTCTGCAGATAAAGGCAACTTTTCTTGATTACCATACAAACCATATGCCTGAATTTCTAAGTCCCTTATTTTCTTTGCCAATGGTTCAAAATATAATACAAATAGCAAAGGAGAAAAAGGATACCGTTGCCTGTTTCTTCTTTTCAGGCACAACATATCAGAGAAAAAAACTCCCACTTTTATTTTCACTTCCAATCCTTCATATATCTTCTTAAGTAACCTGATTCTTCTATCAGGGAATGCAAATGCTTCCATTGCCCTACTCATAAAATCCCAGTTTACTCTGTCGAATACTTTCTCTGCATCAAGACCCACCACCACCAAAGGCAGTCTTTCCATACAGTCTGCTTCCCTCTGGACCATCATTATTCCAGTAATGTTTTCAAATGTTTGCCTTCCCTCCACAAAACTACATTGAGCTATTTCTATTAATTCTGGCAACACTTTGGCCTTTCCTTTAGCCATTATAGACACTAACACTTCAATTATCATAGTGTAAAGTTGAAATGGGCCGATATGAAGCTGGATCTTTACCATCTTTGGGTATTACAGCTACCACAGCTTTTTTTCCAGGATATTGGTGGTACATCTCCTTTTAAAATACTGTTAAAACATAACTTTCTAGATCTTTATCACCTTCTTCCCTCCTAGCTTTCAAACTTCCACAGTAATACCATCTATTCCAGTATATTTTCTTGCACATTGGTTTATCTAATTTCCACCTATCTGAACTGTTAATTGCTGAACTTCATCTACCTTTAACTTTGCTATATTTAATTTAAGTCTTCTATATATATATCCATTTGTACTTTTTCTTGATTTCCACATTTCTCTGCTTTATACAAAGTTTACATAAAATTTCCAAAATGTTTCTCGTACCTCTACAGGATTTCTGGTTATTTGCTTGTTATAGGCTCCCTAAGTTTGGCAACAACCTTTCTACTTTATGTTGTCTAAATCATTATGAGAAAAGTTTTTGTGCTCTTGAGCTGTTATCAAAAAACAGTTGTTTAATAGCAATCTTTCTAAACGCATGTATATTATCCAGGTTCTCCATTATTTCCTCTTTAGCACTCTTTGGTTGCACCTCTTCTTGCTCTGTGAAATTACCCTTATTCTGCAATAAAAAAACGCTGACCAAACAAACAAGCAAAATTCCGTAAAGGCAGCGACTCCAGGAGGCAAAGACCAAGCAGGATGTCAAATAACCCTTTTAATTGTAAGCGCTTTCGGCAAAGGACACTTCCCTCGCCTTCATCAGACATAAAACAATTAAAGGCTTTAATTGCCATATTAAATACTTAAATCAATAATGACATCACAATGATTCTCCTACACTTAAAGACAAATTGAATATTATTATTGTATACATAGAAAATGCTTAAAAATATGACTAACCAGTCTCTAAAAACACATTTTATACTAAAATCCATATGCTAAAATATATATATATTGTGTATATATTATGTTTAAACTGAGGCCACAAACAAGCAGGAATTTAAATACCTTTGAATACATGTACATCAAAAATGTTACACAAAAGCCATTTTTGTAACATAATGTCAACAATGCATATAAAACTTGTCAAAAAATCAACATTGAATATTTGTTATGTCAATATAATATAACATATTCATCTAAGGAAATGTGGAACTTGATAGTGTTATAGAAACTCGACTTATACCTAATAGTAGATAGCACAGTAAAAACTTCTCAAAATATGTTTGATAGTCACACTTATATATTATAATAGTTGATTTGTAACTTCATAAACCTATTAGTGAACATATACATAAATTATTTTTAATTTTTGCTTTTTAATTTTTAATTTTAATTTTTCAGTTGTTAAAATTTTTAAATTCTTTTAATTCTCTATCTAACCAATGCCAACAGTTTCAAAAAACATTTGATGGAAAGTACCTCATTTAATCCAGGGGGTATGTACGCTGCAGTGAGCATCTGCCAAATGGCTTCTTGTTCTTCTAATCTTAATTGCCATGGCCCTCCTCTAGTCTGTGGTTGAACCTGATGGATAACTGCAAAATGAAAACAATGCTCAGAATTGTTATGTATGTGTTTAGCAAGAGCATTGTTCAAATCTCTTCTATTAATGGCATATATATGCTCGTAAATTCGTTTTTTAATTGGTCTATCAGTTTTCCCTATGTAGAAAGCTGGACACATTCTACATAGAGCTGCATAGACCACTCCACTAGAATTACAATTAAACGAGCCATGAATGGTATACTTTTTACCAGCCATTTCTAAAGAGGAACTGACTAGGATATGTTTACAAAAATGGCATGTACCACATTTTCTCATACCTAATCCTTTCTTACTAGTCTTAGTTCTTTCAAATAATTGCTTAAGGTTCAAACCACGCCTATATGTAATCTTTGGTCTTTCTCCCAAAAGTTTAGTAAGCTGCTGGTCTTCTAAAATTAATTTCCAATTTTTAAACACGATGTTATTGATGGCGGGAGCATCAGTACTAAAAGTAAAAAGAAAACTAGTATTGAAATCTGTGCCGTCCTTATAACTTTTCGCAACTATTTTGCCCCCACATAGTAATGGTTTAAAATGTCCAGATTGCCTTTTATTATAAACTTCTTGTTTTATGTTGTCTACAAAACAATGTGGATAAGGGTTATTTGACATCCTGCTTGGTCTTTGCCTCCTGGAGTCGCTGCCTTTACGGAATTTTCCTTATTCTGCAATACTTTAGCCTTCATCAGCCCCTCTAAATAATTCTTGTTACTTCTTAACCATATCTCTTTTTCTTTTATTTGTACTCTATTTTAAATTCCACTTTCATTTTATCCCACTCACTAGCTATCACATCTTTCCTAATAACTTCCACATTATTAACACTACCCATTCTCTAAATTCCCTCTTTTTAACAGGTAGGTGGAGAAGCATCAGTTTTGCGTTTTTACTTAATAACCCTGCATTTTTATTTTAGTTATTACTGGTGCATGATCTAAAATAATTATTAAATGTATGCCAAAGTCCTTAATTAAATGCACGTGTTCCTGTGAAATATAATTTCTGTCTATTCTAGCCCAGTTATTGTACCTTAAGGAATAATATGCACATTCTCTCTGAGTTCCTATTACTACGTTCATATCTTCCATTCCAAATATTTTCATAAATTTTTTCAGAAATCTACCATCTTTTGTTAAATTTTCCCTTCTAGGCCCCTGGATACATTCTTGCTGTTTGCAAATTAAATTCCAGTTCCAACTCTTAATAATATTCCCTGCTAAAATCTGATTATTTCTCCCAAGATTTTCTTAAGCTGCATAATAGCAGTTTTAGGTGGGATATAAATACATGCTAGCGGAATTTCCTTCCCTTGCCAGTAGCCCTTTACTACCACAAATCTACCATTATTATCTTGTTTTTCCCTCTTCTATCACACTTAGAGCTCCTTTACCAATTAATATAAGTACTACCCTTTTTCTTTGCCCGATATTCTGCTGAATACCCATACTGAAATACTTTCGTTATCAAATTCATATGCTCAGTTCTTTCCATATATGACTCCTGTAGCATTGCTATTTGCCCTCTGGATTAACATAATTCAATGTTTTTCCTTTTTATTCATACCTGTGAGCACATTCACATTCAATGATAATATGGAAAGTATTACTATTATCATACGTATATATATATATATATATATATATATATATATATATATATATATATATAAATATATATAAAACAGCTTTAGATGTTTGTTTCCAGCTTTTGCGATACATGCACTCACTAATGTTTGGCAGGTTGATCCTTTGTACAGTTGTTTCTTGTCATCTTCATTTGAACCTATGTCACTTTTTATGAGACTTTTTTTAATGAAAACCCTCAAACAAAAAAATAAAACACCCCCATAACCTGTTTATCTAATACAAACACACAAAACTATGTACATCTTCATATAATGAAGTTTAGCCCTGCTAGTAGGAACAATACTTTTTTTTACCTTTATTCCCCCAGATGTGAAAAACAACTTGCATGTTTTCAGAAAACATTAACTTTTAGCCTTAAAGAAATCAGTGTCCTGACATTTTATTGTCTTATAATCAACTTGTCTGCATGGAAACATAAGAGAAAAAGTATATACATAAGAGAAAAAGTATATATATATATATATATATATATATATATATATATATATATATACACACAGTTGCAGGTTCCTAAAGATATTCTGAAAATTTACTTCTAAAGAAAAAAATGTATTACATTCAGTGTTTTCTTATTTACTTGTTTCCACTTAAAACATGTTATAATATTAAGCCAAGGGTCTTAATCCAGACATATATGCATGCAAAGGTAAGAGAAAACATATCAGCTCTACATATGTTATGATCTATGTACTCTTACATTTCATCCCCTACTTCAACCCAAGATTACAGCCTATTAACTTAAATCATGCTTTTGTCCAGCTTTTTTGCTCTTTTTACATTGTAAAAAGTGGAATGAAAGAAAGAAAAAAGGGCATTTATTTACTCCAGCATCATCACATACAATAATAACTGAAAATGCCCCACCATACAACATGTAATTTATATCTTGAAAAGTTTCATAGAAATACTATTAAGAACAGTTATCTTTTTCCTTCTTCTTCCCTTCCCCTCTGTGTCCTTCCAAATATTAATGACATGAAGTGAGGCAAATGCTTTCACTCCCTCACAGGTTTAACAAAGTCTTTCCACTCTTTCTTGTGCAGCCATAGTCCACTCTTTCTGATTATTACTTTGTATTTTTCTTGTACAGCCATATTTCACAGGTGCAAGTGTTGATTTGTAATCTCACATGTATTCACTAATTTCTGTGTTGCTGGTCTTCTTGTTCATCTCCATCCCCCAACTCTTGATTCTGGTTCATTTCCACGTTACTCCTGATTCTTCAAGTCAACTCCTGTGCTTTTCTCTGCCTCAAGCATTTTCCTTTGGAACACTGGAAAATATTTCACTGGCAGCTTCTCTACGGACTTTATTATCAGAAGAATGAGAAGCAGAGTAACCTTCTACTTGATGACTCACATTTTGTTGGACACATTTTTGTATTTCCTCCTTAGCCTTTTCTGCATCAAAAATGACTTTGATCCTCCAGGAAAAAAAATATTCTGAAGATGGCTAGGTACAGCAGCTCGAATATCACATGTGCCTCTTGACATTCCGTGATTGTTGGAATAAATTTGCTTCTCTTCTACCTGGTATACATTTTCCATAAACATTCTACTGTCTCCTACTTTTAATACGTTTGCCTTTCTGCCATAGTTTTGTCAGGATCAAATTTTTCTGCTGGTAGGATTGTAGCTTTACTAATACTGGTCTTGTCTGCTTTTCCATAGCCAGGTTTGGAGCATACAAATTAATATAGTCTCTTCCTTACAGTTTTTTTTTTCTGGTACAGTAGAAAATTCCAGGTTTTGTCTATGAGCTTTGTCCTCTAGTTCTACCATGAGTAGTCTCATACTCAGTGAACCTTTTCTTCATTGCAACCTCTGATTTTTGCAGTTTTATCAGTTCGTCTGAATACCTGTTTAAAGTTTCTTCCATTTTTTCCAAGTTATTGTCCATTGAGTTGATTGCTTATTTTAATCATCTCTGTGCACATTTGACTTATTTTCCCTCGTGGTTGTTGGAAGCCATGAATTACCCCAAAGCTGCAGTTTAAATTGCTTTTTGATGAGCAGCTGCATGATTCTTCCTAGTTAGTGTTTTGTCTTCACCTTTTCTAGTTGATTTTCTTTCAGGCTCTCTATGTTTTTTCTTTGCTGACATTCAGTCAGTGTACTTGCTAGCTGTTAAATAAATTCATTCAAACTGACAGACTTCCTGACCCTTGTCTCTCAGTTTCTTTTTTCACACTGGGAGAGATGAAGTTAAGTCATCTTGTGCCAGAAATGCATATATTATTCCAGATGTGGCTTTCCTCTGCTGTTTGTGCAAACAGACAAAACTAATCATTTTAATAGCCATGCCCTTCCCATATACTTTATTATCTTCAGTAATCTATACTGTTCTCTCACATTTATCATTTTAGCGAATCCCATCTCTTTTCACTTTTGTTGTTGCTACTGCCTCCCATGCTACTGCAGACTATCTCAGTGTTCTTCATCCTACTTGCATTACTTTGCATTTCTTTGTACTGAACTTTTATGAGCGTTCCTCCAACTATATTGACTTTCTTCTTGCCCTTGTTAAGGGTTAGTCACTATTTGGATCTCTGAAAGTACTTTTAAACTGACAGCTGTGGACTCATGGGTTGGAGTGAGTGCTGGGGAGAGGGGAATCTAAATAGATACTTAAGAATCGAAAGGCACATGGGACAGATGGGGGAAAAAAGGTAAGGGATTAAATAGGAAAGGAGGGGATTTAAAAGCACATGAAAAGGGCAGACTAGGGTTATTGGCATCTTGTGCCATTAAGAAAATAAAATCCTTCCTTCAATTTTTTTGTATATCAGATAATTGTGCCATCTGCAAAATGTGCATGCTTTATCATCCAGATGTTCTGTAACATTTCTTATGATGACCTCAAAGAAATGAACACATTACTCAGCTTTGTGGTACTTTCCATTTTTTCAGTTTTTTAGAGTGAACTTGGTTGATTATTACATGCTGTGTCTTGTTGCCCAACCAGTGTATTATCCAGGAAACCACTATAGGACACATTCAAAAGCTATCCCATCTGTAAGCTTTTATACTGCACTATATTGCTTACACAGCTTCTCTTTTCTGAATGCTTCTGTTTTTTTAGAACTGGTTAGAATGAAGCACAAGCAGGTCATGTGACTGGCCTGAGGTCATGGTGGAAACAAACTGATTTTTTTTTTTCATAGGTCAATGCTTCCGCCACTAAGCCATGTGACATCTCTATTGTTTTTTTTTTTTTATTGATTCTGTGATTCTGACCCATATAATTGCTATTAATTTTAATGACTTGTTTCCGGGAATATCTGTGAGGGTGTAAGACTGTACTTTATTGATGTGAAATTGCTTTTTTTCAGAGAAATGTTTGTGTTTTTATACTTATTAGAGTATAAGTGAGTGGGTAGTGTGCATATTTTGAAGTATCCCAACAGGAGAATTCTCCCTTTGTTCTATAGTTAGGTGTTCATTTTCTGTGTTCTCTTGGGTTTCTCCCATAAGGCTAGAAACTCAAAGCTTTTTTTAGACCAAGCAGAAAACTTGTAAGGTCCTTTGCTACTAGCATTGCTAGAATCCTAGAATAGAAATAACTGAGGCTTGGGCAAGAGTTTTATTACTGTAATTTATGCCCTGCTTAAACAATTTACCATATGGTCCTGTTTTGCTCTTACTTGCATCTAACTCCAGTGTGGTTAAAAAGCCAGTAACAGTGACTCTGAAATAGATATACTTGTAAGAAAAAAATGTATATATATATATATATATATATATATATATATATGAAAACACTATTGAGACAACTGAATATTCTCTGTCTATACTTCTCGTTTGATCTAATGGACTGCAAAGTGCTTGTCTTTTTTAAAAATATTGCTGTCACATGGGTATTTAGAAGAGATCATTACTAAACCTTTGGAGCTGAAGTATATGAATGCATATAGGAAAGCATCTCCTGTAAATGACAGGGTTAATGTAACCCTTTCACATTTATATTGTAGATTTTTGAATGGCCTTTTACATGGGATGTAAATATATATATGAAAAGACAGCAAATCGCTGCAAATAGTGTTTGTACAGAGAATAAATGCAACCATAATTTCAGTAATTAGTTTATAAATCTGATTACACTGAAGGTAAGCATGCTCTTTCTAGCTGTTACATTTGGTGAGGGTTCTTAAACAATGCCAGTTACAACACTGCAATGTGTATACATGCAGGCTTTCTGGAAACAGATACATTCTAAACATGCTGATGTGTGATTACATCAGAAAAGGCAATGACACTCTTGCAGTTCACAGCATGAGGTTACTTTTGTCTACTACACTTCAGTTTGTCATTAGATGCTGGCCAGCACTATTCATAGGTGATATTAAAACATTGCTTAAATATGCCTAAACATAAATTGGATTTTGTTTTTTGTTTTTTTACAACTGCAGAAGTTTAAAATTCTGGCCATTATCCATTAAACCAGGAATATTTTGCCATAGTTTACGCAAGCAGATGACTTATTTGATGTCACCTGTATATATGAATGTAGAATGTTGTGAAAAAGTATTTCCTTATTACTCAGACATTCTAACAATATGCTGAATTTCAGTTTCTTAAATAAAATATGATTGTCCTTTAATGCCTGACATCATCCTGAAGCCAGATACATTATACTTTCTTGATGCAGAATGAGGCAATATCTCTATCTAGTCTACCCTTTAAATGCTTTTAACAATTTCACTCTCTTCCATCCATGGCTTCATGCCTTCCTCATAGGTTCATAGGTTCATAGGTTTATACTAGGCTATCTGCCCTAAGGCATTTATAAGCCTAGCCCAAAGTTTTGTGGCTTACGCCACCCCTTATATGAAAAAATACTGTACCCATTAGTTTGTTGTGCCTCTGTCCAGCAGTGACACAGAGATGATTCCCGGGGTAAACCTAGGATCTCCCATCCACAGGTCAAGATTTCTCTTGAACAGAGCCAGCGAGGTGCTCTGCCTCACATGGACCGGGATTTTATTCCACAGCATAGGGAGTCTCTGAGTGATAAATCTATCCCTCCAGCACGTCCTATTTATATCCGTGCTAAGCTTTAAGTCACTTGCTCTAGTGGTTTTGGTGGATTTGGATTTTTTGAGGTGGAGCATGTCCATTAATTCCGGGTTGGACATGGCCTTGTATGTCAGGCACATGTCACCTCTGAGCAGACGGTATGCGACTGAATAGAGCTGGAGTTTCTTCAATCTGGCAGCATATGACAGATTTTGGAGTCCCTTTATCCTTTTGGTGAGGAACTTTTGGGGTCTCTCCAATTGCTGCAGATGTCGGGTGAGATACATCCCGAATGGGGCATTGTACTTGATCATTGGTATGATAAGTGAAGAGTACAGGGGAACAATGACCTCACTAGATCTGGATGAGAATCCCTTCATGATCAGGTGGGCAATGTAGAAGGTCTTTCTAACCACTTTAGCAACATGAGTGTCAAAAGAAGGGCCACTGTCAACCTGGGTCCCCAGGTCCCTGATAACTTCTTCTGTGCTTAGTGGATTGCCACCTATATGGTAGCTTAGGGTTACCTTGTTTTTCCCGAAGGGTATGACTATACATTTTTTGGCGTTTAACTTCAGGCCATGGCTCTGGCACCAGCTATCTGTTTCTGTGAGTCCCTTCTGAAGGATATCCGTGTCCGATGCACTTTCCACTATGGCTCCCAGTTTGCAGTCGTCTACAAACTTTGTCAGCCAAAGTCCTCCCATGTTGGCCTGTACTTCTGAGAAGTAGATGCCGAATAATAGGGGGCCAAGGACCGAGCCCTGTGGGACACCACTTGTGACCGGCTTGGAGTCTGACACAGCAACTCTTACCCTGTGGGTTCTGTCCTTAAGCCAGTTTGCAACCCATCTTGTAACATATGGGTTTACATTTAAGCTGGTAAGTTTTTCTACAATACCCGAGTGGGGTATTGTGTCGAAAGCCTTTGCAAGGTCAAGGTAGGCTGTATGGACTGCCTTTCCCTCATCAATGGCCTTGGTGACTGTTTCGAAGAAGTCAACCAAGTTCAAAAGGCATGATCTGCCCTTGACGAAGCCAAACTGGGTCGGGTCCAATGTCTGCAAGTCCCCTATATCTTTGTTTATGAGCTCCATTATGATCCTCTCCATAGCTTTGCAGACTAGACTTGTTAAGCTTATGGGGCGGTAATTACCAGGGTCCGTGAGGCACTGCCTTTGTGGAGTGGGACCACAGTTGCCGTCGCCACTCCTTGGGCATGTATCCTGTGGTAAGGCTGAGATTAAACAGCTGCCTTATGTGCGGGTTTAATTCCTCATTTAGCTCGTGTAGCACACAGCCGGGGACACCATCCGGTCCCATTGATGCTGTGTTTTTAGCTTTAGAGAGAGCAGCTTTCACCTGCGCATTTGAGATGTCTGGGAGGCTACACTCCGCTGGGATAGTTATCTCTCCTTTAGGGGAGAGGGGTGAAGTTTGCACTGAACCTGTCTGCCAGTATGTTGGCAATGTCTGTGGGTTCAGTGATTTTTGTATCATTTTGGACTAATTCTGAACATATCTGGGAGTTTCCACCCAGGTTCCTAACATAGCTGAAAAAGGCCTTATGATTGTCCTTTGAATCCATGGCAAAATTGGCCTTAGTTGATTTTATGAGTGCTCGTATTTTTTTACTAATAATGATCAGGGGTGACTTCCCTTTTATGGATTTTGTTCTATCATGTAATAGCTTTCTCCTCTTATTGTAAAGTTTGTTAATGGCTGGGGTCCACCAGACTGGACGTTTGCCTTTTGTGGAAAGAGTCTTGGTTTTATTTGGGATTGCCTGATCCATGCAGTCCTGGAGGTGTTCATAGAAAGCATTTGTAAGGGCTTCCGCAGCTTGGGTTGTGGTTTCCACTGGCTCAGGGGCCTTGAAGGATACCACACCAGTCTTGAGTAGTGTGAAGTTTGCTTTATTTAAGTTTTTTCATCTCCTTTATCCACCTGTCCCATGACTTCTTGGATGCCTTTACAGATTCTCTCCCAATCACCAGTTCCACTAACCCTCTCCAGGAGTAGCTGATCCCTTTAATCCAATGTATTTGTTACCTCCCCATTTTTCTGATTCAGGAGAACCCCTTCCCATCTTCTTGACATGATCATATGCATGATGTCTGGATAGAAAAGCTCCAACCTCTCAAATCCAGGGTCATAGCTTTCCTTACCATCCTATGTACCCTTTTTGTGGCATTTTTCTGGATTCCATCCACCTATATGATGTCAGTCTTCCTCTGTGACATCCATAATTTCATGCAGAACCCAAGGTGTGGCATGAACAGGGCTTAGTACACTAAGGAAATGCTTTGGTTCTTAAGTCTATCCTCTGAGGACATATGCCAGCATTCTATTTGCTGTTGCCACTGACCTCTCTCTTTCTACCCACCCTGGTCAATTCCAAGTGTGATAAACACTCCCAGATTCTATTTCAGTACTGTCACAACCACTTCCATTTTCCCCAGCTGATGTGTCACACCAGACTTGTTGTTCAAGTACAGTTATTTGCATTTATTTGTACTGAACATTAATTCCCATCTTTCTCCTTAAAAGTCCTCATTTAGACCCTTTCCCCATCCTCCTCTGCTGCACCTATCTTTGTTTCCTCCACAAAGAGGTTGAATCTGTTTTCTTTTTTCCTTCAGGCATGCCTGATATGAACACACTGAAGAGGAGATCTCAGGATCAGAGCATACAGTACTCAGCAAACATTTCTATTAGCCCTGACAACACCCATGTCACCGTAACACTCTGTGTTCTACATACCATCTACGGTGCACTCCAGCTCTATTGTGCCACCAACCCCGACAGTTTTCATGGTACTACTGCAATGTTGGTACTTAAAATGTCGAGTGCCAACGAGACCAAAATAAAGACTGAAAACCAAGGAACAGTGACTCTCAAAGATCGCTCTTCTCATTTAAGCTTTTTTTTTGCAGGGTACTTACCCCCAGATATGGGAAGCAAGTCCCCAACCACCTCCAAACTTATATATACATATATTGCCATATCTCAGTGAAAAAGGAATATTCCGAGAAGTGGCCATCTCAGACTTCGTATATATAAGTCCGTTGTTTTTTTTTTTTTTTGGCCATTCAGTCTGTGTATTTCGAGACATACTGTAGCTGGTCTCAACAGTTCAAATGGTTACTGTCAAAGTCTTTGCTGAAGTCCAGTTAGTCCATGCCTATCAGTTAAGATATCATCTAATCCATTCATGAAATTTGCTTGTTTTTCATTGACAGCTTCTTCAGGTCACCAGGCTGGTTGCTGTCATGAAGATTTTTCATCTAGACTTTTCAGAACTTTCTCCATAACTATTCTGGATATCACAGTTGTACTCAAAGGTCTGTAGTTTGGAATTGTCCTATTGCCATCTCAAATGCAATGATACCACTTTTGCCATCTTCCAGTCATTAGATTACTCTGTGTTGGCAAATGATCTGCTGAAGATCCCTGTCAGGGAATCCATGAGATTACTGGGTATATTCCTGAGGACCTTGAAAGGCAGATGGTCTGTTTGCTGTGCCTTTTCTTGCCTTAAGGTAGCCAGTTATGTATTCCTACCTCACCCTTTTCTATCCACAAAACTCCCCATTCTGCCCTAGATCCATTTCAGCATGCTACACATGCCTCCCTTTTATTCATGGAGATTAAGATGAATCATTCACTCAGTTTCTCTGTTTTTTACCTTCTGTGGTCTGCCATCCTTACTCAGCTTGTCAGACATGTCCCTCCTTTTCTTCTTTCTGCAGTATATATATAAATTGCCCCTTGACACCTTTCAGTAATTTTTTATTTCAATTTGTGCATTTACTCTCCTCCTGCTGGCCTCCTTACGTAACTACCTCCTCCTTTCCCTTTCATCTATGCCTGTTTTGCTACCCTTGTATGTATGCATAGCTGCATTGCCTTCTCTTTTTCTCCTTTTTTTCTGTAACTTAAACACTGAGTATTCTGGCTATTACCAATTTCCTGTAGTTTAACACCTCTTTGGTTTGCCTGCCTAGTCATATAATTCAGCTTTCATCATCTTCTCTAGCTCAGCATAATTCAATCCCCTGGAATCTCATACCTTCTTCTTTGTCTTTAGTTTCTTAACCTTCTCCCATTCTAAGCTATGCAATGGCATGATAGCATTGCCTAATGACTTTTTTTGTCCTGAATATCTCTGAACCCTTCGGCCTTGGTTAGGACTATGTTCCGGATTCTATCATTTCTGGTGCAGTCTTGTAACAGCTGGCTAAACCCCTCACGGTCCAAGACTTCATTCATCCCACTTAATCTCTAACCTTTTTCTGGAACTTGCTAGCATGTTTCTGACAGAGTCAAGTTCCACCACAAGTGTAGCCTTATTCTTTCTTCTACCTAGCCTTGGATTCACCCCACCAGTAATTTCTCCCCCTCCTCCTTCCTTGATATACCCAGTGACTGATATAGTACATAACTCCACAAGCATTCTTACTTTATTCTACTTTAAGTACCTGAGCAATTATCAGAAATTATTGATCCTTCTTCTTGTTCTCACCCTAGATGTCTCCTTTGACAGGTCATTGGTACTCATTTGCTCCGTAACATGCACTGGCACCCCTACCGTACTGAATTCCTTTGTTGTCATTTCCTCCATTGCCTCATTAAGTCAAAGTCCTAAGCACAGTTTGATTCTAACCTGGTCTGTCATCTCCCTTGCCAAGTGTTAATCCACA
This sequence comes from Protopterus annectens, assembly GCF_019279795.1. Taxonomy (NCBI): domain Eukaryota; kingdom Metazoa; phylum Chordata; order Ceratodontiformes; family Protopteridae; genus Protopterus; species Protopterus annectens. Next base: position 316,205,346 of record NC_056739.1, read on the forward strand.
TGGTAACTGAGTCTTAGGTAATCATAGAGGTTCATAGAGGTTCATAGATTAGTACTAAACTAACTGCCCTTGCGAGCCATTTTTTAAGCTTATCCAGTTATCCCTTGTGAGACTCAAACCCTGAACCTTGTGTTTGTAAGGCAAACACCTTAACCATTAGGCCACCCTCCAACCTCAAAACCATCCTCTCCTGCCTCCATTACTGTCACGAAGGATGAGTGCTGTGATCTGTTTACCGTAAAAATATACCTTCTGGTCTGCTTTATTAAAGTGAAAAGCAACTGCCCCATTTTGTCAGTCCAGATGTTCCATATGACTCTGAAATATCACTTCAGCTATAAAACCAAAATCTCACTGAGTGCCTTCAATATCTTAGGCTAGATTTCATCCACACCTACAGTATTAGTGATTATAAATGCATTTAAACAACAATGTGTAGCATGTGTTTTTTATTATGGACTTAACTGCAAGCAGGTTAAAGTGGGATGTTCCTTTTTGCTATATTTATGTAATGGTGGCATTCTTGGGTTGTCGAATCTACCCTACATGCCATCCACTAGGGGGTATTGAGTTATTCTGCTGGCATCATCATTTAATATCAGGGAATTTTGGTCAGCTGCTGGAGTTAAGCACTTGTATTGATGACACAAGTTTGCAAATTTGGCAAGAATTCTTATAGTTTCTTCATAAACTGAATCTGAAGTCGGTCTTATCTGCTGTACCCATTTTCAATGTTAATTAATGCAGGAAGGTCTCAGTTAGTCAATACAAAGTTTGTTGATAAGGTTTGCAGTTAACATAAGTTTAGGGGAACAAAACCCCATAAGAAAACTGTTCTGTTTTAAACGTCTACTTTGCTGGTTTTCTCATGACTGCCAGCTGAGAGTTGAATGAATCTGACAGAGCCCTTATATTACTGCTAGTACCTTATATATGGTACTTAAGTGATATTGAGGCAATTTCATCATGACAACAGAATGTGATGCTTGATCTTTCAACTCTCATAGCTAATTATGATAAACTTTTATCCTGAAGCACATCCTCACTTGTTCAGAAATATTATCTTCACAAATGCACAGCTTAGTCCAACCGTTTTTATTCTGTGACTAACCCGTTCAGTATATTACACACAAAAATGCATTTTACTGCAGGGCTATCATTGAGCTGATTCTCATGCCCTTAGTTTTCTTCCTAAAAGAGATCATGCCATTGTAGGCCACTATGTATCGCATCAATGTTGTTGCTCTGTATGCCAAGCACTGCAAGCTTTACGATGAATTTATCCTGTTCCAGTTTGCTGTTGTTACATTTTTCTAGAAAATAATGGCATTTAATTATTTAATAATTTATTGTCTAATTAACCGAGTGATTGACTGTGCTGCATTCTGTGTTACTTTGTGGTGAGCTATGCTGCAGACTACCAAAAACAAACCTACTTGGTACAGTTTGTCCCCACAACTGCATCATCAGAAAGTGGACCAGATGACACAGACTTAGGAAGAAATTAGACAGCTATTCAATGTATTGTTTTCTATGTAGTGTGAGCAGCGCTCAGATTACAGCAAATACAAACACAGGATTTAAACTTAATTCATCCAGTTCCACTGAATTAACTAAAGTACATATTTTAGAACTAGAAAGCCCGTGTGACTTGATGAGAGAATAATCATAACAAAAAGAAACACTAAAAAAATTGCACGTGATCTTTAGGCATTGAAGTGCAAGTTCATGTAAATTCCAAGCTGTTTCTCATAACATAGTACGATAGTCCATTTATCTCTTGCAACTGATTCTGCAGTCACTCTACACACTATTTGTTCATTCTTTTCATACCTGCATGAGTGGGCTGAATCATATGGACAATTTTTAGCCATGACCTGAAAAAGGGTCATCTATAGCCATGACCAAAACACAGAAATACAAAGAATTTCATTAAAATAAAAGGTATTTCATATGCACATTAGGAAATTGATGCAGTACCATAAATTCACAAATATGAACTCCCCTAAATCGAGTGAAAATATCCCCTTTAAATAGTTTAAGGGGTGTTACCATGCTGTACTTTAACAATTCAAAGAATTCGGAAGGTTTGGTACGAAGAAGAGCTGCAATTAGTAGCTTTTTATCAGCTTGTAGAAAGAGGCAGATCTTTCGCAGACTGAACAGAACAGAAACAATGAGAGAGAAGGTCTCATCTCACACAATAAGTTATGAGGAATGGAAATCATTATAGAGAGAAGAAAAGGGGGACTATAATGCCTTAGAAAGACAAACATGTTTTAGAGCATAAGTCAGGACTGAATACAAGTTAAGGCAGAAGAATTTATACTTGAAGGAGCATTTCCAGTTTTGTATATACAACATAAAGATTAACTGGTAGTGTGCAAGTTTTGTTTCTGTGAGAGTGTACCGTTGAAGTTTGCACTGACAAAAAGAGATAATACCAACAAACCTTAATGATCTGTGTTTAAAGGAATAAAACTAAAGCTCTGTTGGTGTAATATAACAGCAGGATGTAGCTCATCTATGCACATTCTATTTAAGAATACTAGCATGAGTTACACCTGTCTGACTGCTGTGAAACTATACTTTGTTAATTTTGTTGGCAAAGGAACTGGCACTTCCCTTAACCCCAATACCTCCACCTTTAAAACCAGTGAGATATAGGGTTCAGTAATACAATCCCTCCTTACAAATATAATTAATAGTTTAACATGCCCTAGATCTGCCTCCAAGACCTTACTCTTGTCTAACATGCTTAATACTATGTACATCTCACTTCTGTCTCACCTGTGACTAAACATTTATATTAAGACTATGCATGAGATGGGTCAGTACATGGCACATCAATGTTTTTCTATTTAAAACCTGACATTTGGTGTAATTATTTTGTGTTGACAGGATAAGCCAAGGATGCACAGTTCAATAGCTTGTGTAACACATAATTATAGAAATCACTTGGTGCCTACCCAGATTCAAGGTATAGGATAAAGACACACTTGATTAGCAAGGATCTGGATGGAGGGTGAGAGTGAGAAACAGTGTATGCTGCTTTGATATTTGAACAGATTATGTCACAGATATTATCAAAATGGTGTGAGATGGACATTTTACCCAACCAAGATTTGAAGATATAAAATACCCTACCACTTTATTAGGAAGATTACTGGGTGTTAGGAGCAGATGCCAGTTAGGAGTTTTAACTTCATTTACAGATGTACTGAGCAGCATGCCATTTGTATTTGTTTGATTTGTTTGCGGGACTTTATTCTTAAACTAAAGTGAATTGTTTAGGGAAATTATATCTGACATGTGACTTTTGAGAAGAACAGCTCATCTTCATACAGGATTGAGTTTAGGATTATAGTGATCAATAATTTGGGTGTTAATTTAGAAAGAAAACTGAAGGAAGATGTCCAGCAAGTAATACTGTATGGTGGACAGAAGAGCAAAGTTGGGGGTATTCTTAGTTTGCAATGCTCCATCCCGCACTTCTAATGGTAAATGGCGGAGAGGAATGGAAAAATAATCTCCCACTGACCACCTCTTCAGGATGTGGTTGCATAGGGAGTCAGGATTGCTGTGAGCTCCAATGCAGCTGTTTGTTTCCTCCTTGAAACTGCTGTGAACCTTTGCCTCAGGGCCAGAGTCCCTGATGGACCCCAGTGGAAAAAACAGTTTAGACAACTACAGAAAACAAATAGTGTAAGCAACATATTAATATTGTTGTAAGATAGTATTAACTATCTCAGTTCCCAGAAATGGGCTAGAGAAAAATAACTATGAGTGTATCAAAAAATCTTAAAGGTTTATAAAATCAGCATTCAAAATGTATAAAAGGAGTGGAAATGTCAGCTCTTGATAGCAGGAGTCCAACCTTTGATAGTTCAGTGCATAACACGTGAGATTTTATGAACTCAGTGGAGATGCATTAGTATGAGAAAGATTAGAGCATTGAGGGGCTTAGAAGTGAGAGGGAATATGGATGTGAGAAGGCAGAAAGGAAAAGAGAGAGGGATGCGAGTAGTGAAGAGAAGTGTGAAGATAGGGTGGGGGTGGAAAAGGAAATAAACAATGACACGTTGACTTTATAGATAGAAGCATTGCCAACAAATATGTAAAATGAAGAAAGTCACTCCACCCAACCCCCAAAAACATCTATGTCAAAAAGGTAGGTTTTACATGCCTTCTAGAATCCAGCCAGTTATGGGGTCCTTGTTTAACAAGCTTACCTATGGGGTGTTAGGGGAAATTGGTCAAGTTCTAAGTTCCTGATGAAATTTCATTGATGATATTATCACCATTACTTCCGCAAAGCTATGCAGTGCGAGATCACGCTGTACGTGCATATGTGACCTCAATGTGCTGTTTTGAAGATTTTCTCTTTTTACCAGTATTGAGCAACCATGAATTTAATTGATATTAATAAGGGATTTGGGGTCAATGGAGTCTTTTACCTTGCAAAAAGACTGTTTATGATCAGTGTGGGTACACATAGAGAAATTTGTCTTCTTGATCATCTGTGATTAAGCAATTGTTATCTGATCAATGGTGTGTCACTCTATCACAGGGTAAACTGTGGAATGTGCTACCCTGTTCAAAGGTAGGAAAGTAATTGTGCATGGTAGACAGCAGAGCAAAGTCGGGGGGGGTGTATGTTTGGTTTGCTACGTTCCTTGCCATGCTTTTAATGGCACATGGTGGAGAGGAATGAAAGAATCATCTTCCACTGACCATCTCTTCAGGATGTGGTTGCATGGGGAGTCAGGATTGCTGTGAGCTCCAGTGGATGTGCTTGCTACCTTTTTCCCATCAAGGTAGAAAATCATCATTATCAAACACACAGAACTAATATCTCTTGATATCAAGCCTTAAGAGATGAATTAAGCCATAATGCATGAAACAGAAGAAAAATGCCTCTTAACAATTATTACTCTATAAAAGAGTTCCCGGAACACTCTTAAAAGACACTTCCAAAGGACACTTCCACCGTCCAGTTCCACTCATTAAAGGAAAACTCCACCCCAAAGTCAATTTTTTTTCTTTCCAAAAAGTGTTTTTCTTCCTTGTAATCCAAGACTAAGCAGTTCACATACAGAAAAAAAAAACATTATTTAATAACTATTTTTGCATTTCTTACTTGCATTTGTCTCATCTACATCACAACTGCTACTAAGAGTGACACAGTAATTAAGTTAGGTCATTTATCCCAACAACAGAGCCATTAAGAAAACAATGACATTTAAATGTGCCTTATCAGTTACAGACTGCCAGCATCACACCTCAGATAAATAGTGTAGCCTGGAGTCTGAACAAAGGCAGGGCTTTCAAGCTTAGTTTTCAGATGCAAATGTCTTTCCCTTTAATAAAACTCAGTGCAACAAAGAACGAAAGCAAATATGTTAATCTAACTCTTCTTATTTCCTGTCAGTATATGATCTTTCACTTTTTCTAAACTGTAATTTCTGCAAAAGTGCATGTTTCTTCTGGAGTTGGGGAAAGAGGATTAACATCAAAGGCTTTAATTCTAGCTACAATATTTAAAACTGTGAATGCAACACAAACTATCTCAGCCCAAGTAATACCTATTAATCACGGGGGTCAGATTTCTCACATTTGAACAGTGAACTACAGTCATTACTCTGAAAACAACAATTAACTCAACTACATTTCTAAGCCTGTCATTCAAACATTTCTTAAAATGGTGTAACATAGATAGCCACTAATGAAAATCAAAGAAGCACAGTAATTAAAAATGCAGATTGATGCTGACAGTAAAATGTAATTAGTCACAGCAATGTTGTCAGCCGATGAAAGAAAAGACTACAGTAAATGATCCCCTCATCTTAAGGATTGCTTTCTGTCCCTCTAACATGACATCAGGAAGGCAAAGGCATTGACTGTAATACAAAATAATGCTAGAAATGGCAGCCTCCTTTAGATCATTTTGGGGTATAATGAATTAGAAGGTAATAGTAACCACTTACTTTGATACTTTAGGCATTAGCAATGCTGAAGAGTTCAAGATTTGCTCATAAACATCTTTTTCCCCCAGGTTTTGCATGCGGTTCTCCTTTAACTTTATCTCCATTTTCCCTCTCTGTAATATCACCTAGATTTATTTAGTGTTAAGAAACCTTTCAGTACTTTGCAATTTCTTTATTTCCTCCAGATCATAAAGATCCCACTATATTTTCCTAGTTAAAGCTTGTATTGTTGCAGATAGGAATTTGTCAAGTCTCTGTGTCATAAATTAGAATTACTGCTTTCTTTATTTTTCCCTTTTAGTTACTACCAATAATTTTACCTTCTGAGGCTATTTCTATCTCTCTAAGGTTAGTAAAATATTGTTAAGCTAACATACTAAATGTCCAGAGTTAGTTGCTGAAGAAATCTTTATTAAAAACAGAAACAAGTTTTATTTCAGCAAAACATACCAGAAAATACTCTCACTTTCAGCCAGTGAAACTATACTTTTATTCATGTAAATATAGAAAATTAAGAACACTCTGAAATACTACAAGTGTCTTTCATCTGCCTTACCATTTCTTTGAATAAACAACCATCAGTCGTGGATGAATGAGCAGAACTGCTAGGTTTGCAGACAACTTTAATAGCTCAACAAGCCTATGGGGGAGGATCTAGAAAGTAGAACTTTATGTAAAATACCCTGTTATGTACTTCTGCTTTGTATTGAATGAGATTTAATTCCACAAGAAAAGCTTTTTAGCAGCTTGCAGTTAGCACGTTATAGTTATACAGTAAAAATGAAACACTGACCCTGTTTACAGATGCCGTTTAAGAAGCCAGTGACTCACTGTATCTAAATGCAAAAAGAAGAAAGAAAGAAACGTTGGTATGCAGTTCTGACAACAGTCACTTGGGAATATTTAAAATTAATAACCACAAAATTGTAACTGCAAATCATCGATAACTCAATCAAGATCCAATCAAAGATGCTCCACAGTTCTTATCAACATACCATACATCTTTATTAAAACAACATAAATGAAAACATGACCACTAAGTATTGTCCCTCTTGTAATATGGAATGTCTTCAGAACAAATTGAAACATCAACACGTGTCCAAATCATGTGACATAAAGTTCAAATGGTAAAACCAACCCAATCAAACAACAATTAATGAATATTCACTGCATCATGAACTTTTGCATAAAAATATACATGATAAAAGTGTTACAAAAGGACCCCCTTGAGTATTTACTAGGCTCTTAATTTTAAAATACTTGCGATGGATAAATACTTGTTTAAACTCAGAAAATCAGCATTAAATTTGAGCTGCCACCAAAGTTCCTGAACCTCAAAACTCTCTTCCAATGGTCTTTCCCTTGGGTCGACTTTGGAAGTATTTTCTGAAAAAAGGCTATTGTATTGATGGGCTATGTATGCATGAAATTGTTGAGTTTAATACCCATTAATAGCTTTGCATTTCTAAACTAAAGTGATTATTTTATTTAAGTAAATTTATGACTTGGCAAACTTTGCGTAACTGTATGTGCATGTATACAGTGGAGGAAGAAACAGTGAGAAAAAAATGCAGGAATATTGAGAAGTGAAAGACAATCACTATTGTATGATAAGATCAAGTAGGAATTCAGGAGGCATTTTATAGAAAGAAGACATTGGCATTGTCTTCTCCAATAGGTGATCTGAAGTAAACATATACTTAACAGTAGTGTAGTGGTGTGTTAAAGTATTGTGTTGAAGTGCTCCATTCTAGAAAAAAAAAGCAATAGCTGGAATATACTTCCCAGATAAAACTGAATAGTTTTATGGTGGGTGGTGCAAGTCCTATTGGCAGCCCAGGGACCAATATATTAGCGAGGGAGCAAGTGGAACATGTTAAACCAAAGAACATCATGGTCTCTTCTGTGTTATAAAAACATGAGAACAAGATGGAGATATAGAAGGATTAACCTTTTTCTAGATATACTATATACAGTAAATACATGTAAATTGCTTGGTGTACAAATGCAGGTGTTTTGTGACATCATTGTAGTGCGTAACAAATGTTGCATTATGGGACAATGCTGACAGATCTTCCTACTTCTCTCTCTCTCTCTCCCTCTCCCTCTCTCTCTCTCTCTCTCTCTCTCATTGCTTTCCATCACAAAGGCTGAAGTAGTGTATTCATTCATTATGAATGCCTTTCTTTTCACAATCTTCCATTATTTCCTTTTGCTCAGCCTGGATTGGTCTGCCCTTCTTTGCATCCTTTTTGCTTTATACCTCTCAAGTCTTTGCTCTTTTTGTTAATCCCCTTCTGTGATCTGTCTTTTAACTTGTGTTGTTGTCCCATTATAAGCCCTCCTTTATTGACAATCCACTTCCATCCCCCCCTTTTCCGTTATTCTTGAAAAAGATATACCGAGAAATATCCACATCCCTATCCCTTTTGTCACCAGCACCAATAGTTTGAAAAGCTCTAAACATTCCCCAAATATGAATTCATGGTGCAGTCATGGTTCTTGCTAAATAGCTGGGCAAACTCTAGGTAACTAGTATCAAACTCTAGTTAACTAGTATTCCACAGTAACTAGTATTCCACATTTGTACTAGTTTCATGTTATCCTTCTTTAAATGCCATAGATGAAGCTGTAGAAAGAAGTGTCACTTTGATTTGTGCCATTCCTAAATCTCCACGTTTCCATACCACATTTCCCTAAATAATGCAAAACTGTACTTCACATCCTCTGTAGTGTGACTCCCTATATATTTCACCCTGTTCTTGTTTTCTCACTGAAGGGAGGTGAGATGGTAATCATATGCTGGGCATGTTCTTCAATAAATGTGCTGTTAAAAAGAGAACGCTTTGTGCATATTTTTTTCTCATGAGAAGCATGTCCTTAACACCGAGGTGAGGGAGTTACACAAAGCTAAGAGCAGGAATTTGCAGTATACCTGTCAACCTCATAGCACAAGAAATTTGGACAAAGCCAAAAATAAAGGGAGGACAAAGACCCAAAATTAGGGACAGATTTTAAATATTGCTCCTAGTAATACAGAAAGTTGCTAGAATAAAAAGTTTTGTTTTAGCATGCATTTTTATGAAGGCTACGAAGTCTGAAACTCAAATGTTTTCCACCATTTAGTGACTTCAGTTCTCAATGATTTGATAGAAAACCATAAATTTTATGAATAACTGACCAAAGATATGAGGTAGAAATCTGGATATTCTGCAACAATCTGGCTGTTGTGAAATATGACTTGCATGCTCTGCAGGGCCCGTTTTCCTTTTATGTTTTAAGAGGTGTTTACAGGTCTGTTCTGACTACAGTATAGTTGTGCTTGAGTTTCTTTCAGGTGTCTGATATTTTGCTCATTATTGATTAGTCACTACTGTTGCATTTTATGAAAATCCCTATTCCGGTTTCAGCCACTGTCACAGCAATCTTATCTGTTCTGTCTTGCTTATGTTTGTCCATGTAATGAGCCTCTGCTTATGTTGCTTAACTCTTCTGCTTATGTTGCCTAACTCTGTTCATTAATACCCAGCATATATTTGTTGGTTTGTTTATTTATTTAATTTTGATAATCTGGTAAGTGGACTGGTCGACAGACCCTTTTCAGCCATGACCCAGGCCCAAAGAGCACAAGAAAACATACCTGACAATGACACATGAATAAAGTAGTTGGAAAAGTACAAATAACAATGCAAACTTGTTTAGACATATGTACAATATTTACAGCTGTCACATAAGCTGATAGTTTAAGACATTCCAGGCAATATACATGTCTAGAGCATGAATGTAAAGACTAGCCTGTTTCTTTGCTGCATGTGCATTCGTATTCCTTTAGTAAATATGCATTCATATTCCTTTAGTAAATATACATTCATATTCCTTTAGTAAATATGCATTCATATTCCTTTAGTAAATTTGCATTCATATTCCTTTAGTAAAGGCTCCTTTTAGTTTAGCTTTGAACAGTTTCAGGGTGGCGTGTTCTCAGCCCTTTTGCCAGTATTACAGTTATGGTGATCACTTGTGCTTCCAGTTTTGGAGGCATTTTAGTGGACACAGCATCTTATCGTCACTATCAGGGAAGAGCTAAATCACAAAAGAAATGCAACTTCCCAGATGTTCTTTGATATTTCTAAATAAGCTGATGATATTTTCCCTGACTCATGCCATAATGGAAAAGTTGCTCTATACAGCTTTTCATTCAGGTATAAGTGTTTCTCCCTATATGCTAAACTGCCATCTTGGGTCTTTATTGCCGTGTTGTTCTGATGAAGGCGACACAAGTTATAAATACTCAAGTTAACTGTATGGGGATTCTAGACGGACATGTTCTGTGCGTAACTTTGTATTTATTAACTCAGGTCAGCAGGTGCTGAGCCTACTGTTAGCTTCCACACTTACCCACCATCTGTTTGTATGGGCCAAAGTATATAATGAGTGGAATCCTTCAGAACAGGCCTTGGGAAGTATAATGTCCCTCTGTTACTGTAGGCAAACATCTCAATGGTATTCCCTAAATATAAGTTAGCATTGCTTGTATGCCATCCCAGTGGAACTTATATCTCCACAATGTGGCTGCCACTGGCACCCTACACAATGATCTGATTTATCTGTCCTTAAGATCAATGGTGGGAAGATTCCTTGGCTTGAGAAGAAACTCAGTTAATAGGGCTTCCCTCTTATCCCGCCCCTCTTAAAATCAAGCATGTATTCCTCCACAGTATCTGGAATGGACTGAAAACACTAAGGCGGGCACTGATAGTGTTGCCTGGTTGTATCGGTATTGCAGTTCAAGGTTTTTATTCCTTGAAACATGATCTGTCCTCAGTCTTGCTCATCTTTTCTCATGTACCCCCTCATCTAGGGGCGGTTATGACAATTTATGTGGAAAGAGGCGGATAAGGAGTTGTGATGATCAGACTGTGTTTCCTTTAGATGAGGCTTTTGTGTGGGAGCCCAACCAATATACAATACAACCAGAGGACATCAATTGTAATAATGATAGTTTTACAAATCAGGAGCAGAGTACAGTGTTAGTATTTCAGTTTTCTGAGTACACACTGTGAAAGATTGGAATGTGATCACCTGAAAATGAATTTGTCAGTCACAGGTAATCAGAACAGCTGCATATGCGTTAGCATGGATCAAAAACTTTTTTTGTTTTTGCAATGGCAAATCCTCCTGAATCTCCCACACACTTTTTTAAATACCAGCTCCACAGCTGCATAACACTGTGGAAGTAAGAATTTGTCAAAAACAGCACCCAGCTGTCTTCAAAAACCACACTATTCAATCTACTATGATTCAGTATGTCATTTTCAGACAGACAGATGACTGAGGAAACATACATCCATTTTCTACTTTTCACCACATAGCTGATAAATGTACAGTGTTTCGATGTTATATATTGTTACAGAAAATTAAACACGGAAGACAAATACCAGTAATAAATGATTAATGTAAAGGAAGAAGTAAACTCTCTGACCCTCTACCTATCTTTTATCTGGCTGAAGACTTTCTATTAATTAAAATGTGGCAGCATAGACAGTTTAAATGGACACTGTGCTTTAGGCTTCGTTGCAGAACTATGTACATGATGATGAGTCATTAATGCCATGTTAGGCAGTTTTCATTTATATCCTCCTTATATATCATTTGTTAACTGAACATACATAATTTGAACTTTTCCACACTTCTCAGAGCTTGCCTGTCTAGGATTTCCTACAGAGTTTAGGATAATACATCTGTAAACCACAACTGTGTTTGCAGCACTCAGGACAGAATAAGTGCCTCTGCTATGGACAGGACCGCATCATTCCACTTCACCAGGGCTACATTACCCCATGGCTGTGTACTCACTTGTGGATCTCTCTGCATTGGTCTCTAACCATCTCATATTAGAAGTGCCTGCCATTGGATCTCTGGGCTGTCCTGGCTGGACACTCAACTTGTTGTCACTTGTAAGTCCTAATATTGATCATCTGTCCTTCTTTGGTCTGGGATTTTCCTCTGTCTTGAGACTTGCATTAGGGCTTGCATTGTTCTCTGGTCATTGTCCAAAACATTCACAGTTTTCCAGTCATGGTGTATAATCTTCATTGTCCTTTAGTAAAAGTATGGAATAACTATCCTTCTCTGTGAAGACTATGGAACATTCATCTTTATCTGGTCAGTGCGTAGAATATGCATCCTTTTATGGTCATGGTGAAGAATACTCTTTCTTCTCTGGTCACAGTGTGGAATATCAATCCTTTTCTGGTCATAGTGTAGAATATCCATCTTTCCATGGTCATGGTGTGTGTATCCATCCTTCTCTTGTCATAGTATAGAGCATCAAACTCTCTCTGGAAATGGTGTGAAACCTCCGTCTTTCTCTGGTCACATGAGGAATCTGAATTCTTCCTTTGTCATACAATGGATCATGTGGGTGTTCTAGCATAAACTGATGGCAATCAAAAATCAGCAGCCTAGTTGCTGCCTCCAGAATCCTGGGATGGCTGACATGCTGGATTAGGACCACATGTCTTCTCTATGCCTTGCCCATTATCCACTGAATACATTTAAAGCTCCATTTCTTGCAACAACATGGCTTTGGTGCAATTTGACATTCCACTAGTCTCTTGACAAAACATTATGGCCTGTGTAAAAACATGGTAAGGGCCTGTTATATATACTGTGACAATACTTGCTAACATATTTGTAAATATCAAGTATGTTTGAATATGCATGTTCAAAAATGTGCATATATGTGCATGTTCAGTGTGTGATTGCTAATACTCTGTCCAGACATATGTACATATGCAATGCACCAGATACTGTCATTTGAGAAATAAGGTTTGCCTATACATGCCTGGTACTTTGTACAATTCTGTATGTCAAATACACTATGATGGGCTTGGAGGATTTTCTAAGTCATGCCTGCTGCTCTCCTAGATAGACTTTGTCCCCTGCAATCTTGATTAGATAAAGTGGTTGTCAGAAACTGATTCAATGCTGAAATTCACTGAAATAAACCAGTTGTTTTAAAACATGACAGTACTTGTGATGGTGGCCCAAAAAGGCACTATAGGCTTATTTTGTACCTTGTGTGGATTCTGGCACACATCAAAGGCAGGAGAGGCCTTCCTGGTGAGTCAGATTTATATGAATGTGACCCACTACAAGTATACCACCACTTGCTTCCTTGTGTAGAACCTGTTAATGAACAGAAATGCACTCCAATTGTAATTTCATATCTTGGCAGAATAGGTGCTGAGAGTTTCACACGTTGTTCTCTTGGGAGATGTTGCTGTAATTGTTCTGCCATTTTGTAAGGAAATAATTATACAGACTGCCAGTCTGTTGCTAATGATAATAACAATCTCCCTCATTGTGTGAAGTGTTTCTCGCTCATTTGGCTACACCAAATGCTTGTAATTTCACATTGAAAATGATTAAATTTAGACTTTTCAAAATGAAGCAATGCTGTTGTAAAGGTGCTCAGAGAGATGAATAGAAAACTAAATGCAGCGGCAGTTGTGTCTTACACATAGCTTTCTTTTGTTAGTATAGATGCTTCTGTCTTGCATCTGTCAGCCCAGACAAACAACTGCTTCACTGAGAGTAACATTGCCTGTCTTTCCTTTCAATGCTGAATGCAAGACAGTACCCGATGAAGAAGCTCTTTTATGCCTAAAACCCACAAGATTTTCTATTGGCCTGTTAAACTCTTCCTGAGTTGATTCACTTTAGTTCACTTAGTGCTTGACTTTTGTTCACAGCAGCAGTATGGCTCCTTCTGAATGCCGTCTGAAAATGGGAGATGGCATATCTCTCTTTCAGTGCATAGCTGTATCACTGTTGCTTAGGTATTCACTCCCAGTGATATCAAGTACCCCGCCTGGGAATATCAGGCCTATAACGTTATTTGAACGGTCACAGTATAAACTATGTTGGTGCAACAGTCTTGCTTCCTGAATATGAAACTTGAAGAAATAATTTTACATGAAAGAAAAGCATACAGGCCAGAATGTTTAATGTTATGGTAAGTGGGTTGTCTGACAATTTAAGGCTGCTTTTCAGTGAAGGTCTGAGTACAAAACTTTCATTCATAGCATTAGCATGTACAAGCAAAAATCTCAATATAACAAACATATCACTCTTTAAAGCTAAAGTGTGAAGCGTCACTCTGTATAATGGTGTTTCCTTCTAGAAACTTAAGAAGGCAGTCAGAGACAGCATTGCAGAAAGCTATAACATTTTAATGAATACAAACTACACTAGTGCTTTCTATTTTATTATTGTTATGCATATTATTGTTAACATTCAAGGTGATTTAGAGGAATTAGTCTATCATCTCTTTAAATAAGAGGTGTATGGGCATTGGGCAAAGCCCTCTAAACTAAATGTCTCAGTTAAAAAAAACATGCTGGCTTATATTAGAATAGTTGGACAACTTTGCCAGGGACATAAATGTACTGGTAGTGCACTCCTGTTCACAGCATCAGGACAATTAATACTTGTAATAATTTTGTGGTTTATTGTTATCTAATCTCTGCCAAACATTTAGACTCCATTCATATCCTTTTCCTTAAAGTCTCTTGCTTCCACTGTGATCACAGAATTGAACAACCCTGTCCTCAGCAATAGTTATAGAAATAGGGTTTACGCATAGAAAAATGTTTCCCTCATGTGTTCATTGAACGTTTCTGTGGAATAATATGAGTCATGCAGCTCATCAAAATGATTTGTTAAGAAGTGTTAAAAAAAAAAAAAAAAAAAAAGTTTTCAGTTAAAATATCAGATTTTCTGAATCAGCTGTATTGTATGGCTCAGAAATCTGTTTGTGATGCTTTGCTGACTTAGATGATGTAGATTTTAATCAACAGTCTTCTCCATGTGGGAATCTCAAGCATTCATCTTCGTGTTGTGTATTTTCTACAGAGTTGTTTTGCTTATGGCAACCACTAAGGCCTGTCAGTTTGAAATCCATCCTGCCCCATTTGCCCTTCATCCCCATACCACACCAGCTATTCAGCTGCTTGGATAGATCCTTTTTCCACTGACAGTAAGGATCCCCTGACAGATAACTATATAGATCTGATAATGAATATATAACCATATAACATTGGATTATTTTCATTTTTTAAGCTAATTAAAACTTTTTTTCCTACTGACCCCTCCCCATGTCTGCTATGATAGACAGCATCAGTCTCTGGCTTTGCACATGTGCAGTGCATTCTGTTTGCACAGTCGCAGAATGTTGTCCTTGCCTAAATTCAATGTTTATTGCCTTCTAGCAACACCCAATGAAACCATCTCCAACTCAGAAGTAATCCCTGTGCAACTATTAACACTTCCACCTATTTTCCCTTTATTCTCCTTTTTTGATTCCTAGGAAGAATAAATTTATACAGGATTGCTATAAGGATCACATCTAGAAAACTCAGACATACTCAACAGGAACTAACTGGAGACTCTCCGTCAGTGTGCTAAATATGTGTGACTGTCCTTGCATATGCAATCTCTTTGGGGCCTACATTCCAGATTTGAATAGTGTCAGTGTCTGAAAAAGTGACAAAATAAGTAAAAAAATGTATAGAATGCATTTTTGTGTGTGTGTGTGGGGGGGGTGGGGGTGGGGGTGGGGAGTTAGGGAATATACCACATCCTTTAGCCCGTACCAATTAACTATCCCTGATTTTTGCAGAACTTCCCTGATTTGGTCTTGTATTTTTGCCATGTTCCTCATAAAAGTTATCATATTCTCGTAGATCACAGAGATTTACAGTCAGTAATGTCAGACATTAGAGTCTCGTACTTCTCTTTGCAAGGAAAATGCATTTTGATACAATGTTTATATTAAGCTTTTAAGTGAGTTAAAATGATATTTAAAAATTGTCCCTAATTTTACACCTTTGTTTCCTAATTATTTTTGGCTTTGTCCAGACTAAGAGGTATGCTGAAGACATGAATGATTGTCTTTTCCTGACATCTATATTGTCTATTATATTACACATCTAAGGTGTCCTCTCTTACCATTAGGCAGCAGTGAATGTCTGTATAACTTACTGTCCAGGTTATTCAGGATGTGGATGGCTTACTGTTGACAGGATGCATGGCATGTGCATGGCTTATTCCCCAGTGACCAATGGGCATGTAAACAATGTACTCCTCAGCCAATACTGGACCTGGGTGTGTCATATTCTCCAGGCACAACAAGGCATGTAAATGATGCATTCTTCAACTAGCACTGGACATGTTTAAAGTTTACTATCCAAAGACCACAGGGTATGTGCATGACTTACTCCTCCAGCACACAGGGTATGTACGTGGCTTACTACCCAGGGATACAGGGCATGTGCATGGCTTTCTCCCCAGGGATCACAGGGCAACTAAACAATGTTCTCCTCACTCAGTACTGGACATGCCTAGAGCTCACTATCTAGTGGCCACTGGGTATGTACATGGCTTAATTTCCAGGGACAAGGACCATGTACATGGCTTACTCCCAAGGGACACAGGGTATGTACATGTTTACTACCCAGGGACACTAGGCATGTACATGGCTTACTCCCCAGGGACACGGGGCATGTACATCATTTACTTCTCAGCCAGTAATGAACGAGTGTAACTTAATCTCCAAGCATCACAGGGCATGTGCATGGCTTACATTCCTCATAATGCAGGCCATGCTTATGGTTTTCTTCCCAGGTGCTAGGGCATGTGTATGATTTAGTTCTCAGGAAATGCAGGGTATGTGCAGGGCTTAATTCCTGTGTAATGCAGGGAATATGAATGGCATACTATCCAGACAGCACTGGACATGTTTAGCTTGCTGGCCATTAATGTGGGGCATGAGCCTGGCTTATTTCCCAGGCAACACAGGGCATATGCATCACTTATTCCCCAGGGTACCTCAAGGCAGGCACACTGTTTACTGCACAGACAGAACACTGTAAATGAATAGCTTACTTCCGAGGTAATGCAGGCTATGTGCTTGACATACTCCATGGCAACACATGGCATGTGAATGACTCCTTCAACAGGTAGTACAGGACATATGAATGGATGAAAATTAAGACCTGTATATGGCATGCACTGCCTGAGCAGCTGAAGTATGTACTTGCCATGTGGTGCCTTTATAGTAAGCTATGCACATACCACACTCTGCCTGAGCAGTAAGGTATGAATATGTCATGCACTGTGTGAGTAATGAGGCATGCACATGTTATGTGTTACCTGGACAGGAAACCGTGAGCATACCATGCACTGCCTAACAAGTAAGGCATGCACATGTCATGCACTGCATGAGTAATGAGGCATGTACATGCCATGTGGTACCTGGATAGTAAGCCAAACACATACCATGCACTGACTGACTAGTAACACATGCAGATTCCATAAACTGCCTGAAGTGCCCTCTGCAAAAACATTGCATTACTGTTGTGCAGTATGATATTTAAAAGGCTTGTGTTGTTGATCATTTTTAATTGACTATTTATTTCTCTTGGCATTTGTGAGTCAATTATTCATATTAGAAGCTAGGAGACCTTGAAACCATAGTAGGTTCAGATATGGCTAAATGGAATAAAGTATACAGTGAGTTGCTGAGGATGGCAGAAGTTGGAGAAGCATGAGTGAATAAGACTCAGCACTTTTTTTGTTTTTCTTTTTCTGTATACTGAGCCTTTCATTTTGAGTGCTTAGGCCACTTAATAGCATAGACTTCCATTACTTTGATATTTTTTTCACATCTCTTTTATCTCCTATGTCAAAATCAGGTGCAAAGATTAGAATTAGTTCTAAATGTATCAGGTTATATTACGTTACTTTCCAGAATCTTTCGACTTTAGGTCTTTCTGTTAGTGTGTGTGTGTGTGTGTGTGTGTGTGTGTGTGTGTGTGTGTGTGTCTTGCGCATGTTTGGATATGTCTGTATGTGTTTTTTTTTTTTAATCAAGACTCCTCAGTTTAGTGGCTAATGGTCAATAGCA
This sequence comes from Protopterus annectens, assembly GCF_019279795.1. Classification (NCBI taxonomy): domain Eukaryota; kingdom Metazoa; phylum Chordata; order Ceratodontiformes; family Protopteridae; genus Protopterus; species Protopterus annectens. The sequence goes on from NC_056739.1 coordinate 316,223,304, forward strand.
GATCTGTTACCCTACAGTGATTCAGCATCTCTGATGCCATACCCCCCAAAATTGCCCAAGTACTCAAAATCATTGCTGAACCTCAGTAACTAGAATCTAATATGAGCTACCTGTCTGATCCAGGGGAACAGATAATTTTGATAAGAGCAGCAGCTTTATTTCTGCAGCACTATTCACTTACGAAGTGAACTACATTAAATACTGGATCTTTCTTTGGTAAAGTATACTTACTTATGACTGTCAAGCAGGGTCATATCTCATTTTCACTGTTTTTTCCCATTCATTGATGAAACTAGATGACCAAAAAGCAGTCATGTGACTGCTTCTTGGTAAACAAAGAAGCAAACAAGCAATTTTTAAGAGATTCCAGCACTACAGTTCTGAATCTGTTTTAGTGTATGAAGCTTTAAACACTGTAACACCACCTCGTCTTCTCTGGAACTGCAAACAGCTGCTTGGCTGTGTTCCCTTCTCAGAAACCTTTTAAATGAGGTCATGTGAGTTGTTCTGTGAGACACAGCTCTCTGCAGGGACTTACTTTAAAATTTATAAACAGAATCATTTTTCTTTTTAGCTCTGTGTCAAAAACAACCCAGTCCTGGGGTTTAAGGTATCAGGAATATAAGGACACAAACTTACTGGCTTGATTCCAAATTCCACCCTTGAATACACATCATAGGTTTCAGAATTCACTGCCCATAAAAATCTGCACCAGTTTAACCTTCAATAATCATATTAAAAAAGCAGTGCAGTTAAATACTATACAACACAAGGAAATGCATTTGTTAAAACGTCAGAATAATTTCTGGTAAGCTGGTAGATGGATGACGGACTCAACCGCACTCAGCAAATGTAAAAAAAAAAAAAAAAAAAGAATTGTGGAGAGAGATCATCTGTTCTTACAGTATAATCAAAGCAGGCAGAACCAACACCCTTACATGTAGGTTGTGGGTTCTGCAGAAGAAAAGGTTTATCCCCATTACATATTAGAGCTATTAAAATAGTGAACATATGCCATTTGAAGAAGTGGAGGAGGAAATTAGAGGACTATTATTTTAAAAAGCATGGAAATTCTTTTCCTAATTTTCAATGTTTACAGGGGAATGGAGCCTTCATTTTACAGCTGAATGTAAGCAAAAATGAAAAAGATTTTCTGCTGATGTGGCAGGATCCATTACTCTATGACTGCCCCATGAGCTGTCAACATTCATTTGCTCATGTGCTATTTTTCATCTTTTTTTCCTGTTGCATTTTCCCAGCTAAATTTCTTGCTGCAATACTGAGATTACATAATTACTGTTCATGAACCCAATGTTATAGCTTTTGAGTGTTTTTTCTTTATTTCCCTAAGGCTATATGATCTTTGTGTTAGTATACTTAAGTTGGGTGGTGAGGGGTAAATCCATCTATTGGAAGGTTCAGACGGGCTTTGTGTGGTATTATAAAAGACCTATGTTGTTCATCATTTTTGCCTGCTATGTTTTCCAGATTTTGTGAGTTGATTATTCATAATGAAAGCTAGAAGACATTGAAACTACAGTCAGCTGATAAGCTGAGATATAGCTTGCATAGAATAAAATATATAGTAAGTTGCTGAGGGTGGCAGAGGCTAGGGGTAACATGGATGATAAACATTTGACACATCATTTTAAGTTTTCTAAAATCTTCTGATATTATACATATATGTGTGCATGTATATTAGATATGTATGCATATATGCTTTTTGCACTGAAAAGTTCAGAAAGTTCTGAAGCTCATATATGTATATACACTTGTATGATTTGCTCTAAAAAGTTCATAAAGTTCTTGAGGCTCTGTGAGCTTTCTGACCTTCCCACTCCATTTGCCTCCTCTTTATCTCAACATATTTCATTTGTCCAGTGCATACTAATGTGGTCAGAATGTGTCAGCCTCCTTTTCTACAGACGGAGAATTAATATTTGATTCCATAGTTCATTTCAGACTTGTGGCAGGGCTGAGGCTTCATCACTTTCACTAGGTATCTGCAGTAGTAACCAAACGCTGTTCTCCATACAGCATAGCTGCTGTGTGAACTTCTACCTCCCCAATCTACATAAACACACACACACACACACACACACACACACACACACACACACACACACACACACACACACACACACACACACACACACACACATATATATATATACACACACACACACACACACACACACACACATATATATATATATATATATATATACACACACACACACACACACACACACACACACACACACACACATATATATATATATACACACACACACACACACACACACACACACACACACACACACACACACACACACACATATATATATATATACATACACACACACACACACACACACACATATATATATATATACATACACACACACATACACACACACATATATATATATATATATACACACACACACACACACACACACACACACACACACACACACACACACACAGTCTGCCTTTTTCTCTCTACTCTATATATTACTAACAATCACGTAAATGATGTCACATAATAACTAATCTAAAAAAATGAACTATCTTTAGTAAAAAAAATACATTACATCAAACACAAAATACTGAACAGAAAAGGAAAACGGCTTTCTTTTCCAATCGGTTAGAATAAAAATAGAAATTTAAAAGAAAAAAACAGCAATCAATTTAGTTGAAAGTTGACTTTAACTTAGTTTAGTTGACTTTTTGAAAGTCTGAATCGTTGTAAAAACGTGAAAGCGCTTACTTATTTTTGTTACTACATTCAATAAATCGTGGTTTTATTTAATTTTATTTCGAGCTGTGGTGAGCCTCATTCAGTTTGTCTACATACAATGGCTATAAGTTGTTTGGCCACAGTGATTAATGTTGTTGTGATACCCATAACCATGTCACATCCCATTCTCATGTAAAATGAGAAAAAAGGGGGTTGATGACGACAGTTAACTACCAGACATCATATAAACACTAACAGTATACCTGCCAATAATAGCCACACAGTGTGAGTGTGTGGTACAGGAGAATGGCCGTGGCAAGGCTAGCCATCCAGAGGTGTGAACCTTGACTCTTGATTGTCACTGTTGAAGTGACAACCCAACCCCATGTGCAAAAATTGGAAAAAGGAGGTGTGGCTGGATGGATGGATATACTTATCTGGATATACCACCCTTACTAACCTTCAAGCATCACAAAAATCAAAACTTGAGCAATGCTTTAACAAAGTTGTTTAATTTGGACCCAATATTCCTTTCAGAACCCACCACTGTATAGCACTAAAAAGCCTCAACTGGTTAGAACTCTCTCATCAACTAACATATACACAGCTTCTTACCACCTATAAAATTATCCAGAATCCATCTGCTTGTCCAGCACTAAATAACATTCTACACCACTATGTTCCTAGTCAGTCATTATGATCCAATGACCAAAACTCATGTCTGTCTACAAACTTATAAATGTGCTGGGCATTTTCTGTACTTGTACCATATTGCTAAGGCCTAAAATGTCTTATCTCTGTCCATTGGCTCAATACCCTCCTTACCATTCTGGAAGACCTCCTAACCAAAAGCTGGCTCAGTTCTTGCTCAGTACCAGGATAAATTGTACCCCTAAATGTGAACAAATACCTCTTCATACCTTACACCTCATTATTCTCCTTCGTTACTTACTTCTTACTTCTATCGCTTTCTCTCAGCTGGCTTTCTCTCTAAATATACCAAAAGCCTGCTTTTCTCTCACTTTGTATTGTAGTTCCTGTTTTTATTATACTAATTTACCCTTAATTTCTCTATAAACTGGATACATTTCTCTAACTATTAAATCATTTTCGTATAACTTGTATATATTCTTAACCATTGTTTTCATATTATGTCTAATTTGGTATACTTATTTAAACTGCATTTGTTTCTTTGTATTATTATTAATGACTGCAAAATTATTGTTCTTAAAAGGTTTTGTAATTCTTTGGAGCTTTTCTCCCCAGGCCTCCGCTGAAAATGGGCTCCTTCTCAGTTGGACTTACATGGTAATCAAATATCAATAAATATAATAAGTGGCAACTGTATTCTTATCATGATCATTAAATAAGATTGAAATGGTATAGAGATAGCAATGGACAATGAGCCAGACATGCCTTACTTCTACTAATAGTACATTACCTCCATCCAGTTGTACACCTCATTGCTGTAGGTAAAAATTAGTATTAACAGACATGTATATTCATTTCCTTTATATAAGTATATACTGTAAGCACTCACAGTCGAAATCATAAACTTTATGGATGACTTCTACCATTTTTTATTTAAACCTGCCTTGTTTATTTGAGCTACAGTTGTTGTTAGCAGTTGATTGTGATGGTAAGACTGTCACTTTCAAAACATCCAGCATGCCAGAGGAATTAGGCCTGATATCAGGCACTGCAATCCACCTTAACCTGAAAAACCTGGCAAACTTCAATTGCAACTGCATTTGGATTTTAGAATTACCATCAGGAAAGTGAGATTGCATATATGTGGCAATATGGCAGACTGTCAGTCCTGTGACCTATCTAATACTCAGTGGAATAAATGTGCAGGTGACCTTCTGTTTCCACACAGAAAGTTAGAGGTATCTCTAAACTGGGTATGTTCTTGCAGAAACCCAGCAGAAAGAAGAAAACTATTGTGTTTTAAACACACACACACACACACACACACACACACACACACACACACACACACACACACACACACACACACACACACATACACTCACAATGTGTAGAAATCAGATGATGCTGAACATGAGAACATTGCCAACCTACTCTATAATGAATATCCACTGATCTTGTGGGCATTGGGCAGTGGACATAGTCTCATTCACACACACACACACACACACACAGACACACAGACACACAGACACACACACACACACACACACACACACACACACACACACACACACACATGGGCATGCACACACACACACTCACACACACACACACACACACACACACACACACACACACACACACACACACACACACACACACACACACACACACACACACACAATCACAAAAGACCTTAGTTTTTCAATAGTTAATCCTTCTTTCCCTAACTAGCTTTATGAGGGAAAATCTATTTCTGATCCTGGCTTGCCAAATTCACAGTTAGAAATCTGATCTCTGTTTCAGCAGGGCAGCTCGTATACACTTTTTTTTACCTGACATGATGTGACTGTAAATCAGCTTTCATTGATGTTATGTCCTTGATTGCTCCACTGACATTTTAGACTCTCTTGGCAAAAACATTTAAAGATACAATAACCCTGTTACCATCACAGGATAAACTCAAGTTAATCTCCCCTACTTTACACAGTAACTATATATACATATATATATATATATATATATATATATATATATATATATATATATATATATATATATTTATACGCTTTAAATAGTCAAATGTTAGTAATATCAAATATCTGTAATGCAGGCAGAAGTGAACAAAAAATAATACATTGCTGCCAGCATTACTGTGTAGGAGGTTGTGGAATAGCAAGGAGTGGGGATTTGCCCTTTCCCTGCTGTTGTGTGATCTTGGATTTAGAAAATATATTTAGCAGGGAGTGTGGGGGTGCAGGAGGAGCTTCTACCCCTGCAAAAAACATGATTTTTTTTTGTCAGAATTTTGATGTCCAATCTTTTGGGATCGACCTTTTTAAGTCTGATACTTTGGCACTTAAAAAAAAAATATATATATATATATATATATATGCTCGGATTATGTAGCACATGTGGGCATGACCCTAGCCCTGAGCAGCATCCTACCATCACCCAGAATGATACCACAGTACAAGCAGAAAATGACTGATTTCAGTAATTGGCTAAGTTTCTGGTGTCACTCTAAAGGGATCCAGTATCTGTCTGCTTGGGATGACATGATTGACAGACCTCGATGCTTTGCCAGAGATGGATACGGGCCAAGGTTCTTGCCACCCCTATAGTGCCTTTTTTAGGTGGTGTTCCAAAGACCAAATTACCTCCATAACAGCTACAAACAAATGCAATCTGAGGGTCATGCTGCTCAATGCTAGAAGTCTAAATCTCAAAATGCACTCGCTCGAAGCACTCTTTAAAATGGAGAACATCGACATTTGTGCTTTAACACAGATCTGGTTCAAGGCAGCAGAAAGCACCCCTACACTACCAGGCTATAACTCTTTCCACATCTTTTGGCCCCAGAACTTGGACCGAAGCTTCAAAGGCAGTGGTGTTTTCATATTCATAAAGGATGCACACACCTCCAGACTGGTAGCCCAACATAACGCATAAGAGATACTTCAGGTGCAGCTAACATTGGGTAAGACAGTGATTCAGGTTGTAGCCTGCTATAGGTCCCCAACCATGCTCCAAGACTCACACTCCACATTCCTAAGCACCCTGGAGAATATTAGGGTCCAACCTAACACTCTCATACTAGGCAACTTCAACTACCCCTCCATTAACTGGGAAAACTACTCATGTACCAATACACTTGCCCAACGTTTCCTGGAGTTCATTAATTCCAGTACCCTGGACCAGCTCGGTCTTACCCTGACTAGAGGTAGCAACATCCTTGACCTGGTCATTACTAACATGGGCGACCGTTACTCTACACCAATAGACAGCTCCTCCCTGGTTAGATCTGACCACAAACTAATCACCTTGGAAATCCACATCCCCCTCTGCAAAGGTAACCACCATGAAAAACTTCTCCAAAGCTATCTTTGGGCTCCTAAAAACAGAGGTGGCTAACTTCACGGCACCCATGCAAATGGAGAGTATTTGCGTGACTGCCGAATCATACACCAATGCACTGTACGAATACATACACAAATACATAACCTCACCATACCCAATAGAACCAAGATGCTCTCCTGCAAAAAAAGGAAGCCCATCTGGTGGTTCCCTGCCATAAACAAACTCTACAACAGAAGGAGGAAACTGATGTGGAATAAGGTGAAGTCCCAAGACTGGAAAAACTCCCTTATCAGCCTCAACAAAAAGTTGAGATCCCTCATCAAATCCTCTAAAGCTAGCTATAAAAACAGAATTGCAGCAGATAGTAAAGACAACCACAAGGTCTTCTATAGTTATATAAAGAAGCTCTACAGCAATACCCAGATTTTCTCTGAGGTACTGCATAATGGTACCTCCTACACCAAGCCAACAGATATTGCCAATATACTGGCCAACAGATCAGTGCCAACTTTACCCCTCAGCCCCCCAGGACCAATCATAATCCCAGTAGATTGCCAGGCACCCAGTATTACTGTTGCATAGGTTAAAAAAGCACTGTCCAAGGCCAAGAATACAGCTTCTATGGGATCTGCCAATATCCCTGGCTGTGTTCTACATAAACTACAGAGTGAACTGGCACCTCACCTGTGTGCCCTGTTCAATCACAGCCTTACCTCAGGCTTTGTCCCTATTGAATGGTGCACTGCTACAGTCATCCCTCTCCAGAAAGGAGGAGTGACTACAGACCCTAGGAACTATCGCCCCATTAGCCTGATGAGTCTGATATGCAAAGCTATGGAACACATCATCATGGACCTAATAAACAAGGATATAGGGAATCTGCAAACTCTGAGTCCCACACAGTTTGGTTTTGTGAAGGGTAGATCATCCCTGCTTAACTTGGTTGACTTCTTTGAGTCAGTCACCAGAGGTGTGGATAAAGGCAAGGTGGTTCATACAGCCTACCTTAATCTAGCCAAGGCCTTTGATACCATTCCCCACTCAGGAATCATAGAAAAACTCACTAAGCTAAGCATCAACCCCTGTAACACTAGGTGGGTTGCAAACTGGCTCACAAATAGAACCCACAGTGTCAAAGTAGCTGACTCCAAGTCAGACTGCTGACTAGTCATGAGTGGTGTCCCACAGGGCTCAGTCTTGGGTCCTCTCCTGTTTGGTATCTACTTCTCTGAAGTCCAGGCCAACACAAAGGGACTCTGGCTGACAAAGTTCGCAGATGATTGCAAGTTGGGAGCTATTCTTAACTCCCTAAGTGATGTTGACATCATACAGGATGGCCTCATTGAGACCAACAACTGGTGTCAGAACCATGGCCTTAAGCTCAATGTCAAAAAATGTGTCGTTATCCCCTTTGGGAAAAACCCAGTTCCCATGAATTGCTACATTGATGGTAGTCCACTGAACGCAGAAGGTGTTATAAGAGATCTGGGAACACAGGTTGACAGCAACTTCTCTTTTTATCACCACATTGCCACTGTGGTCAGAAAGTCCTTCTATGTGGCACATGTCATTACCAAGGGTTTTGCATCCAGGAAGAAAGAGGTTATTGTCTCCCTCTACTCTTCCCTCATTAGGCCCATCATCGAGTACAATGCCGCATTTGGCATGTACCTCACTAGACACCTGCAACAACTGGAGAGGCCACAAAAGTACCTCACAAAGAGGATCCGAGGCCTTAAACATATGTCCTATATGGACAGACTCAAAAAACTCCAGCTATTCTCTTTCTCACATCGCCTACTTAGAGGCGATCTCTGCTTGACTTACAAAGCCATGTCTGACCCAGCTCTGTTAGAAATGCTACATCTAAAAAAATTCCAATCCCTCCACTCCACACGCTCTAGAAAGCTCAACCTCATTACCACAATCAACAGAACGTACTGGAGGGACAGGTTCATAACCCAGAGACTGCCCATGCTATGGAATAGACTTCCCATACATGTCAAGCAGAGCACCTCACTGACCCTCTTCAAGAGAAATCTTGATGAGTGGCTGGGAAATAGAAAATTTACTCCAGGGATATCTCCACTGGCTCTTCTCGACAGAGGTACTGGAAACTAAGGTCGGGTGGCATGATGCCAGGGTAATCCTATAGCTAGGCTTGTAAAGGCCCCAGGGCCATTAGCCTAGTACACACCTATGAACCTGTGTGTGTGTGTGTGTGTGTGTGTGTGTGTGTGTGTGTGTGTGTGTGTGTGTGTGTGTGTATATATATATATATATATATATATATATATATATATATCTATATATATATATATATATATATATATATATATATATATACACACACACAGTCGGACACTCCCGGTTAACAAATATAATATATATATATATATATATATATATATATATATATATATATGTGTGTGTGTGTGTGTGTGTGTGTGTGTGTATGTATACACAGTCATATATACACCCACACACTCTCACACTCACACATATATAGAGAGAACAAATGCCACATTAGAGTTTTAAGGATCTAAATACATTACATATACACACATAATCTTTAGTCAGATAAAGGTCACATAGTCTGTTCATTCTTTACTAGAGAAGCTACAGTTTCTACTCATTTAACAGTGTAGCCCTCAACAGGCCTTATAATGATGGCCACACACTTGTTCACTACATTACTGAATTCTGTCATTCTTATCCTACTAACTCAATAAGGCTGTTCCATTCATGCACCACCTTTTCTATGAAAAAATATTTCTGCTTATCTCCCCTGAGACAATCTACCTGATATTCTCAAACATGCTCCCTTTTTTCATACATCCATTTTCCTCAAATGTATTACTCAGTATGGATTGTACAAACTCCCCTGAAGGAGATGAATGCTCTCATGTCATCCTCAATTGTCTTTCCTAATGACTATGTTTTAAGTGACTATAATCATGTGATTCTGTCATAGGAAATGCATCATTTTTCTTGCCCTCTTCTAAATTGCCTTCATTCTTGCTCCCTATTGTGATAAAGTTCATAGAGTGAGACACAGTACTTCTTTTTTATATATATTCCAGCTCTTCTATGTTCTTTTTAACACTGCTTGCTTACATTTGGGGTACTAGATATAAGTACCACTAGATCCCTTTAATCATTAATTTTTAACATCATCCTTCCCAATTTTATATTTCCTTCCTGTTTTTCTTTTCTTCCCAGTTTGTACATTGAAATCAAGCTGCCATGTTTTAGACCATTCCTACAGTCTTTTCAAGCTTCTTTTCTTTCTTTGAACACTTGCATTTGTAACATCTGCGCTGAATAGCTTTGTCCAATCAGCAAAAAGTTTAAAGTTTATCTTACAGATCTTCTGCAAAGTCACTTACATAGACATTGAAAAGGCAGGTGTCAACAATAACGACAGTTGTATGCCGCAGCTTATCATCTTTTAATTTGAGTCAACTCCAGCTACTAAAATTCATAATGTGGTAATGGTTTTCAGATGGTACCACCTACGACTTTCTTTACACTGATCCAATTTTTTCATTAACATGTTCTGTGCTAACAAGAGGCTTGACAAAGTCTAAAAAGGCTATATCTGCCACCCCTTATTTAATGTCATAGTCATGCAAACAAAAATATAACTGTCATGTTTATTTGACATGAATCACAGGCTATGAATCCATACTACAGTAGGTTTTGTACCCGATAAATCCCTGAAAACTCACCCAGAAGCTTTCAAGTAAGTGTTTTCTCAAAAAGAAGCCTTCCTCACCGTGAAATTTATATATACTAACTTCATGGTCACACAAGAAAAGATGAAACTAAGAAACTCTCCAGTTAAAGTACACAGTAGCCTTTTTCAAACAATAATTCAGTTGTGCCAAAAGTCTCTAGGCAGAGATTTGTGGAAAAAGATGATTTTGAACAGATGAGATAGTGGTATTAGAGACCAGTCATATGGTCTTTGATCACCTCTAAGATAACGTTGCGGCACTGATTCTGAATTTTTCACTATACCTGCAGAGACACACTCTTTCTGAAGGTAAATGTCCTCTGCTGTCTTCCAGGCATTAGGATGCTTACTCTGCTCCCATAATTTGTTAAAATGATTAGGCAGCCACATTATGAATCTTGTAAGGATTCTGGGGTTTGTTGCTATCATGCTCCTAGTTTAATGCACTTTCCATTTTAGAACCTGCTTAAGCTCCCTTCCTCTTTGGAAGAACTGGAATCAACACACTTAACCAATACTCTTCTGTTAGTTGACTTTGCTATTGTTCATCTTTTTATTTTGAATATAATAAAAGGAAAAGTTCAATACTCAGAAGGTGAACCAAGGCATCAGCAGCGATAATACAAGTAGTCGGTGCAGATAAAAACCACACAGTTCTCTTCACATATAGTCTCTCCACCAATAAACCACTCGCAAGGCAAAACAGCTTTCGTAAAAAGGCAGTTTTATTGAGTAAGCGCTTTCACCAACATGGCTTCTTCAGACTCAAATACAAATGACTGAAGCACAAATAATATACTGTTAAAACCAGTAAAAAAGTGGGAAACAGCTCAATTAAGCAATTAGTGCAATAACAATCAATTGAATTAAAAACTTCACTTTATACACAGGGTACTAAAGCCAGTATAATGCTTTAAAAGTAATGTAATACTTTAAAAACATTCAATAAATGTAAAATAAACCAACAATAATAGAACATTACTAAAACATACTTCTCAATAAAATATATAGGATCTATTTAATATATAGGAATAGAGAATAAAAAACTGAGTATAGGTTAATAAGCCTTCAATCTTCTTATTTTCAAAAAGGGTCTGACAGAAACCTTAGCATTAAGGCCTGGTGGAACGTCAGATCTCAGTTTGATAATCCACATGTTTTCCCTATTCTCAGTGTGTGTTCTGATATCTCCACCTCTAATATTGGCATTAACATGTTCAACTATCCTAAAGGTAAAAGTATGCTGAATCCCAAACACAGATACATGTTTGGCCAGTGCATTGCTAACATGCCCCATCCTGATGCTGTATAAATGTTCCCGTATGCGATCCTTGAAGCATCGATTAGTCTTCCCTATGTAGAAAGACTTACATAAGGAACAGGTAGCAAGATATATGATATTTCTGGACAAGCAATTGCCATTAACTTTAAAGAAATGCTGACGTGAACTGAAAGGATGAATAAACAAAGTAGAGGGGTTGATATAAGAACAAAAACTACAACTGCCACAACAGCGTGTTCCGCTTTGTTGAATACTAGATCGTAGGTTGGTAGAACCTCTATCACATAATAACCTTTTTAAATTCTTTTTATTCCTGTATCTAAACTGGGGGGCATCACCTAATATTTCTCTGATATGAGAATCGACCATCAAGACATTCCAATGGCTCCTCACTAATTCCTTGATGGCAGCAACATCATTGGTAAAAAAGACAGAGAATGCTCCTGTGCTAACTGGGACATTACCTATCCTATTGTCACTCTGGACTACATGTAAAGAATCTGTCCTCTCAGAAAAGTATGGGGCCGCAATATTGAGTCTCAAATCTCTTAGGCCTATAGTGCCCTTAGCGAGATCATTCGGTCCATATCCTCTCTGTGTCAATCTTCGATTCAAATCACCTAGATCCTGTTCATACCCTATATTACTGGGATTGTACCTAGACGCCCTCAATGCCTGTCCCTTCACTATGTTATTAAAAACATAGCTGGGATGCATACTGAGCTGTAAAATTGTGTTTTTATGACAATTCTTCCTAAAAACACCTGTGTTGATCAAGCCACTGTTTAATTTCTCAACAAAAACATCTAGAAATGAGATCTTAGTTTCAGACATTTCATAAGTAAATTTGAGGTAAGTAGTGGAAGCATTAATATAAGACACAAAGCTGTTTAAATCATCAGCAGATCCCCTCCATAGAAAGAAAAGATCATCTACAAAACGTCTGTAGAACAAGACATGTTCAACATACGCTGTAGATTCATACATGACTTCATGTTCCCATTCAGCCATAAATAAGTTGGCGTAGCTATTGGCTACAAGTGCCATAGCCACGCCATCTCGCTGTAGGAAACATCTACCTTGAAAGTAAAATATATTATTAGATAAAACTAACTGTAATAATGACATTATTAAATGAATTTTCATATCAGACATTTCAGATGCCCGTTTTAAGTGGCGGCAGACTTTGTCAGTACCAACTTGGTTAGGGATTACTGTGAATAGGGACTGAACGTCCATGGTGACAAAAATAAGGCCAGCTATGTCTTGTATATCACTAAGACTAGCATAAAGGTCAAGTAGAAATTGCTTTGTATCTTTCAAAATAAATGGGTTACTATCTACTATGGGTCTTAAATGATTCTCAAGATAAATCGAAGACGGCTCAGTTACCCACCCCCTACCAGCCACAATTGGTCTCATAGGGGGGTTTCGTGGATTTTTATGTACCTTGGGCAGGCCATTAATTAAGGGAATCATTGGAGTGGGTACATCCAAAACTGAAATAGAAAGGTCTATCACATTACTATTTAAAAGACCTAATAGGAACATATGGACATTATGTGAATAGAACTGCACCATATTAAAAGCTATAGGCTGATAGAATTGTTGATTACTCAACATGGAAAACATCCTGTTCACATAATCATCAGTATCCAACACCACTATGTCACCCCCCTTATCTGCTGGCCTGATGGATAATGATGCATCCTTACTAGCCCATGTAGGGCTTCTCTCTGAAACACTTAAATTGTACCTAATAAAGGCGTCTATTAGTGTCCCTCAGTTTGTATAAGTCATCCTCAGCGAGCTTACTGAAGGCTGCTAGGAGTGGATGCAATTGTGGTGTAAAAACACTAGGTCTTTGAAAGCGTTTATTATTCACAGATACAGTATTATTACCAAAAGTTAAGCGTAGAGATAAATTCCTTACATATAGCTTAAAGTCTCGCACTGTCTCTTCGAAGACACTACTTGTAGTGGGTATAAAGGACAGCCCTTTTGACAAAACAATTAATTCATCTGTAGTCAAGGAACGTGAAGAAAGATTCAAAACTAAGTCTTCCCTTTCCACTTACTTCCCATTTTCTTGATGTTTTGTTAGGAGACATTCTGATGACATCTTCCGTTTTTGTCTCCCTCTGCTCTGTGATCTCATCCTCCCCACCGCCTTGTCCTCCCTGATAGGAAAAGGATGGGAAGAATTGAACACCTTAACTGCAGCAGTGTCAAAGTCATTAGTTAACACATTGTTGGAATCCTTGGACATCAGTCTAAGAGAATTAGTATTTGTATTTTTACTACGTACAACATTAGTCTCACATGAGACGGATAGTTCCTTAGACACAGTTTCGGTCTCGACACCAGTTGTACGTAGTAAAAATACAAATACTAATTCTCTTAGACTGATGTCCAAGGATTCCAACAATGTGTTAACTAATGACTTTGACACTGCTGCAGTTAAGGTGTTCAATTCTTCCCATCCTTTTCCTATCAGGGAGGACAAGGCGGTGGGGAGGATGAGATCACAGAGCAGAGGGAGACAAAAACGGAAGATGTCATCAGAATGTCTCCCGAACAAAAACATCAAGAAAATGTGGGAAGTAAGTGGGAAAGGGAAGACTTAGTTTTGAATCTTTCTTCACGTTCCTTGACTACAGATGAATTAATTGTTTTGTCAAAAGGGCTGTCCTTTATACCCACTACAAGTAGTGTCTTCGAAGAGACAGTGCGAGACTTTAAGCTATATGTAAGGAATTTATCTCTACGCTTAACTTTTGGTAATAATACTGTATCTGTGAATAATAAACGCTTTCAAAGACCTAGTGTTTTTACACCACAATTGCATCCACTCCTAGCAGCCTTCAGTAAGCTCGTTGAGGATGACTTATATAAACTGAGGGACACTAATAGACGCCCTTTATTAGGTACAATTTAAGTGTTTCAGAGAGCGCCTACATGGGCTAAGTAAGGATGCATCATTATCCATCAGGCCAGCAGATAAGGGGTGGCATAGTGGTGTTGGATACTGATGATTATGTGAACAGGATGTTTTCCATGTTGAGTAATCAACAATTCTATCAGCCTATAGCTTTTAATATGGTGCAGTTCTATTCACATAAGGTCCATATGTTCCTATTAGGTCTTTTAAATAGTAATGTGATAGACCTTTCTATTTCAGTTTTGGATGTACCCACTCCAATGATTCCTTAATTAATGGCCTGCCCAAGGTACATAAAATCCACAAACCCCTATGAGACCAATTGTGGCTGGTAGGGGGTGGGTAACTGAGTCGTCTTCGATTTATCTTGAGAATCATTTAAGACCCATAGTAGATAGTAACCCATTTATTTTGAAAGATACAAAGCAATTTCTACTTGACCTTTATGCTAGTCTTAGTGATATACAAGACATAGCTGGCCTTATTTTTGTCACCATGGACGTTCAGTCCCTATTCACAGTAATCCCTAACCAAGTTGGTATTGACAAAGTCTGCTGCCACTTAAAACGGGCATCTGAAATGTCTGATATGAAAATTCATTTAATAATGTCATTATTACAGTTAGTTTTATCTAATAATATATTTTACTTTCAAGGTAGATGTTTCCTACAGCGAGATGGCGTGGCTATGGGCACTTCGTGTGCCAATAGCTACGCCAACTTATTTATGGCTGAATGGGAACATGAAGTCATGTATGAATCTACAGCGTATGTTGAACATGTCTTGTTCTACAGACGTTTTGTAGATGATCTTTTCTTTCTATGGAGGGGATCTGTTGATGATTTAAACAGCTTTGTGTCTTATATTAATGCTTCCACTACTTACCTCAAATTTACTTATGAAATGTCTGAAACTAAGATCTCATTTCTAGATGTTTTTGTTGAGAAATTAAACAGTGGCTTGATCAACACAGGTGTTTTTAGGAAGAATTGTCATAAAAACACAATTTTACACCGCTCCAGTATGCATCCCAGCTATGTTTTTAATAACATAGTGAAGGGACAGGCATTGAGGGCATCTAGGTACAATCCCAGTAATATAGGGTTTGAACAGGATCTAGGTGATTTGAATCGAAGATTGACACAGAGAGGATATGGACCGAATGATCTCGCTAAGGGCACTATAGGCCTAAGAGATTTGAGACTCAATATTGCGGCCCCATACTTTTCTGAGAGGACAGATTCTTTACATGTAGTCCAGAGTGACAATAGGATAGGTAATGTCCCAGTTAGCACAGGAGCATTCTCTGTCTTTTTTACCAATGATGTTGCTGTCATCAAGGAATTAGTGAGGAGCCATTGGAATGTCTTGATGGTCGATTCTCATATCAGAGAAATATTAGGTGATGCCCCCCAGTTTAGATACAGGAATAAAAAGAATTTAAAAAGGTTATTATGTGATAGAGGTTCCACCAACCTACGATCTAGTATTCAACAAAGCGGAACACGCTGTTGTGGCAGTTGTAGTTTTTGTTCTTATATCAACCCTCTACTTTGTTTATTCATCCTTTCAGTTCACGTCAGCATTTCTTTAAAGTTAATGGCAATTGCTTGTCCAGAAATATCATATATCTTGCTACCTGTTCCCTATGTAAGTCTTTCTACATACGGAAGACTAATCGATGCTTCAAGGATCGCATACGGGAACATTTATACAGCATCAGGATGGGGCATGTTAGCAATGCACTGGCCAAACATGTATCTGTGTTTGGGATTCAGCATACTTTTACCTTTAGGATAGTTGAACATGTTAATGCCAATATTAGAGGTGGAGATATCAGAACACACACTGAGAATAGGGAAAACATGTGGATTATCAAACTGAGATCTGACGTTCCACCAGGCCTTAATGTTAAGGTTTCTGTCAGACCCTTTTTGAAAATAAGAAGATTGAAGGCTTATTAACCTATACTCAGTTTTTTATTCTCTATTCCTATATATTAAATAGATCCTATATATTTTATTGAGAAGTATGTTTTAGTAATGTTCTATTATTGTTGGTTTATTTTACATTTATTGAATGTTTTTAAAGTATTACATTACTTTTAAAGCATTATACTGGCTTTAGTACCCTGTGTATAAAGTGAAGTTTTTAATTCAATTGATTGTTATTGCACTAATTGCTTATTTGAGTTGTTTCCGCTTTTACTGGTTTTAACAGTATATTATGTGTGCTTCAGTCATTTGTATTTGAGTCTGAAGAAGCCGTGTTGGTGAAAGCGCTTACTCAATAAAACTGCCTTTTTACGAAAGCTGTTTCGCCTTGCGAGTGGTTTATTGGTGGAGAGACTATATGTGAAGAGAACTGTGTGGTTTTTATCTGCACCGACTACTTGCATTATCGCTGCTGATGCCTTGGTTCACCTTCTGAGTATTGAACTTTTCCTTTTATTATCAATTGCTGCTTTTTCAGAAGGTGTTTGCTCCGTATTTTGTTTTATTCTCCTTACACTTTTTATTTTGAATACTGAGCACTGTTTAATTTAACTGTTAGGCTAACACACTCAAGTGCGCTAGCCGTTTTATAGCATTTACTGTTTGCTACTGTATCTTTTTCTTCTGTCTCTGTAAAAAAAAAAAACAAAAAATATCCTTGTTTTCCCACCTTACTGAACTAGAATAGTCCAGTCTTCAGATTTTGCTGATCTCTGGGCTTTGTCTTAGCTCCTGTGCTATCCATATCCTTATTTGGATAAGAGGAAGCTTCTTTGTTCACCAGTGGGAGTGGGGAGCACTGAGCAACCTATTTGTCCCTAGAGGAGTGGTTCCAGCCCAGCAACTTGTAGTTTATTGGCCATTTTGGGTCAATTCCTGGCTCTTTTCAACCCCCTGCTATAAAGCCCATTTTTGTGCACTTTTTCGCTTGTATACAGCTCAGCACAGCTCCTTGTGGTGTCCTGCAGAGTTCTACAAGCAGCAGAGAGTGAAAGAGTGACTTTCCTTGATTTTTAAGTATTTTGTCTGGCTTTCGCTTTAATTACTGCATCTCGACTGCATTTCGCCTAAAAAACAGCTCTGCATATTGTTTATACTGTACCTGTGGTGATTCTAAACTGTTTGCACTTTAAAAAGTTATTTTTGTTTAATTTAACTGTTAGGCTAACACACTCAAGTGCACTAGCCATTTTATAGCATTTACTGTTTGCTACTGTATCTTTTTATTCTGTCTCTGTAAAAAAAAAAAAAACAAAAGAATATCCTTGTTTTCCCACCTTACTGAACTAGAATAGTCCAGTCTTCAGATTTTGCTGATCTCTGGGCTTTGTCTTAGTTCCTGTGCTATCCATATCCTTATTTGGATAAGAGGAAGCTTCTTTGTTCACCAGTGGGAGTGGGGAGCACTGAGAAACCTATTTGTCCCTAGAGGAGTGGTTCCAGCCCAGCAACTTGTAGTTTATTGGCCATTTTGGGTCAATTCCTGGCTCTTTTCAACCCCCTGCTATAAAGCCCGTTTTTGCGTGATTTTGCGCGAAGTTGCTCATAGAGCAGCATCGGGCAGCGCCGGTTAATCAAGTTTAAACTATTTCTGGCTCCGTAAAGTCTGCTCTTCAATTTTTCCCTTAGAACTGCTCTACTTGCAATCTAAACTGCCTATTCTCTATATGAAAAGCTCAGCACTTGCTCCTAAAGCATTTTTTTTATACAGGTAAAGCACTCTTAAACAAAAGAAAGTACTTCATTCACCTAAATTCCCTTGAGTACCCATTTCCCTATATGTCCTTTCTGACTCAGTTACACAGCAATCTTTTACACTATTCTAGCATGTTGAAGGGTCAGTTGCTGGCGTCCTCTCCTGTTCAGCTGGTGAATCTGGGAATCTTGAGGCAATGTTACAATTGCCTCATGTACACAGACAACCCTCTCCTCCTCCCAACAAATACAAATATATGCGAGAGATGCAACTATATAGCCAAACTGGAGGCTGAGCTCTCTCAACTCAGTACTGGCAAGACCAGTCAGGAGAAGAAGGTAACCACGCACACCACAAACCCAGTCTCACATAGAACTATCACAACTGCAAACCAAACTCATAAACACACAAAAACATACTCGGAGGCGCTGATTAAAAATCTACCAAAACAACAGAGGCCTCCAAAGCAGACACCCAAGCGACCGCCACCTCAAGACATAGCACATGTAACGCATAGTTCACAAAGTCAGTGTGCTAAACAGTCACAGCCCTTAAGGCCAAACAACATGCCAGACACACTTGTAATAGGTGACTCCATAGTCAGACACACTGACGTCCCGCTCACCAGACTGAACAAGGAAAAGGTCACAGTAAGCTGCCTGTCGGGCGCTAGAATCAGCCACATAACACAAGCACTCAGGTCACTCCACAGCAAGTACAAATATGACTCAGTCAGTGTCCATGCCGGTGTGAACGACCTGAGACGTACCTCCCTGGACTACATGAAAAGAGACATAGAGGAGCTCTCTGATTATGTAGCCCAGGCCAGTATGACCCTGACCCTGAGCAACATCTTACCCTCACCAAGAATTATGCCACAGTACAAAGACAAAATGATCAGTTTTAACAATTGGCTTAATTACTGGTGTCATTCTAAGGGGATCTAATGTCTGTCTGCTTGGGATGACATGCTTGACAAGCCACGCTGCTTCGCAAGGGATGGCTTGCACCTGTCACCCCTGGGCTTCCGGATATTGACCAAGGCTCTTGCCACCCCATAGTGCCTTTTTAGGCAAGGCTCAAATGACAAACCTACCTCCCTAGAAAACACAAGTGGAAAAAACTAAGGGTAATGCTGCTCAATGCCAGAAGTCTAAACCTCAAGATGCACGCTCTCGAAGCCCTCCTCAGTATGGAGAACATCGATGTCTGTGCAGTGACTGAAACCTGGTTCAAGGCTCCTGAGAGCACCCCAGCACTATCAGGTTTTACCTCATATCATGCTTTCCGGCTCCAAAACTTGGACCGAACCACAAAAGGAGGGGGAGTATCCATATTCATCAAAGATACCCACACCTCCAGGTTAGTGGCAACGCACAAAGCATTGGAGACCATCCAGGTGCAACTAACCATAGGCAAAACTGCCCTACAGTTTGTAGCATGCTACAGACTACCCTCTCAAACTCAGGAACCCTACACAGCCTTCCCAAAGACACTGGAGAGTATGAATGTCTCTCCAAATACCATCATATTGGGAGACTTCAACTACCCAAACATAGACTGGGAACATTACTCAAGCCCCAACACCCTAGCCCAAAGGTTTCTAGAATTCATAAACTCAAATGCGATGGAACAACTAGTCACCATTCCCACAAGAGGAGATAATATGCTAGACCTGATCATCACAAACATGGGGACAAAATGCTCCACACCGGAAGTATATCCCTCACTGGTGAGATCAGACCATAAATTAATCTCACTGGAAATCCACATCCCCCCCCCCCCTGCACAAAAGACCACAGTGAAGAACTTCTCAAAAGCCAACTTCACACTTCTTAAGACTGAAGTGGTATCCTTCAAGGCCCCTGGGCCAGTGGAAACCACAACCGACACTGCTGAATCCTTTACAAATGCCTTCTACGGGCACATTCAAGAATGCATAGATCATGCAATCCCAAATAAAACCAAGACCCATTCCCCCAAAGGCAGGCGCCCGGTCTGGTGGACCCCATCCATAAACAAACTTTACAACAGGAAGAGGAAGCTACTACATGACAGAGCAAAATCCCTAAAAGGGAAGGCATCTCTGATCAGTACTAGCAACAAAACTACGATCACTCATAAAATCATCCAAGGCCAACTTTGAGAGAAAAATAGCAAAAGACACAAAAGACAATCACAAGGCCTTCTTTAGCTATGTTAGAAACCTGGGTGGAAACTCCCAGATATGCTCAGAGTTAGTCCAAAATGACACAAAATACACTAAACCCACAGACACTGCTAACATTCTGGCAGACAGGTTCAGTGCAAATTTCTCCTCCCCCTCCCCCCCAAAAGGAGAAATATCTATCCCAGCAGAGTGTAGCCTCCCTAACATCTCAGATGCCCAGGTGAGAGCCGCCCTCTCTAAAGGTAAAAACACAGCATCAATGGGACCGGACGGTGTCCCGGGCTGTGTGCTACATGAACTCCAAGAGGAACTAAACCCACACATAAGGCTGCTGTTTAATCTTAGCCTTACTACATGATATGTAC
This sequence comes from Protopterus annectens, assembly GCF_019279795.1. Classification (NCBI taxonomy): domain Eukaryota; kingdom Metazoa; phylum Chordata; order Ceratodontiformes; family Protopteridae; genus Protopterus; species Protopterus annectens. Next base: position 316,244,248 of record NC_056739.1, read on the forward strand.
CCAAAGAGTGGCGTACGGCAACAGTGGTCCCACTCCACAAAGGCGGTGCTTCTATGGACCCTGGAAATTATCGCCCCATAAGCTTGACGAGCCTGGTCTGCAAAGCTATGGAGAGGATCATTATGGAACTCATAAACAAATACATTGGGGACCTACAGACATTGGATCCTACCCAATTTGGCTTTGTCAAGGGCAGATCCTGCCTTTTGAACTTGGTCGACTTTTCTGAAACAGTCACTAAGGCCATTGATGAGAGTAAGGCAGTTCACACAGCCTAACTTGACCTTGCAAAAGCCTTCGACACAATACCCCACTCAGGCATCATAGACAAACTCACCAGCTTAAATGTAAACCCATATGTCACAAGATGGGTTGCAAACTGGCTCAAGGACAGAACCCACAGGGTCAGAGTTGCTGAAGCCATGTCAGACTCTAAGCTGGTCACAAGCGGTGTCCCACAGGGCTCAGTCCTGTGACCCCCCTTGTTCGGCATTTATTTTTCTGAGGTGCAGGCAAACATAGGAGGATTGTGGCTGACAAAGTTCGCAGATGACTGCAAACTGGGCACCATAATTGATACTCCAGCGGACACAAGCATCCTTCAGAGAGGCCTCATAGAAATGGATAATTGGTGCCAGAGCCATGGCCTTAAGCTGAACGCCAAAAAATGTATAGTCATACCCTTTGGGAAAAACAAGGTACCCACAAATTACCACATAGGTGGTAATCCATTAAGTACAGAAGAGGTAATCAGGGACCTAGGGACCCAAGTTGACAGTAACCTCTCATTTGACACTCACATTGCCAAAGTGGTTAGGAAGACCTTCTATATTGCCCACCTTATCATGAAGGGATTCACATCTAGATCAAGAGAGGTCATTGTGCCCCTGTACTCTTCTCTTATCAGGCCAGTGATTGAGTACAATGTCCCATTTGGGATGTATCTTACCCGACACCTGCAGCAGTTGGAAAGACCCCAAAAGTTCCTCACCAAGAGGATAAAGGGTCTCAAGCATATGTCATATGCTGCCCGGTTGAAGAAACTCCAGCTCTATTCAGTCGCATACCGCCTACTCAGAGATGATCTGTGCCTGACGTACAAGGCCATGTCCAATCCAGAATTAATGGACATGCTCCACCTCAGAAAATCCAAATCCATCAGAGCCACGAGAGCAAGAGACTTGAACCTCAACACAGAAATAAATAAGACATGCTGGAGGGACAGATTCATAACCCAGAGGCTCCCTACACTCTGGAACAGAATCCCAGTCCATGTTAGGCACAGCCCCTCACTAACTCTCTTCAAGAGAAATCTTGACGAGTGGATGGGAGATCGTAGGTTTACCCCGGGGGTCATCTCTGTGTCACTACTAGACAGAGGCACAGTAAACTAAACCCTAAATGGGCATAGTATACTCATCCTAAGGGGTGGTGAAAGACACACACACTCTGGCTAGGCTTATAAATGCCCTAGGGCAGATAGCCTAGTACGAACCTATGAACCTAAAAGTACTTAATCAGCATTTCTGCCTTTTAGCACCTTTTCTCTTCAACCAGCATCCATTCAGTAAACTTCATTATCTCTCTGTCTTTCTCTTTTTCTTTCTTTCTTTATGTATCTACAGCATGTTTGTCTTCATTTTTTTTTTGATTTTCTAAACAGACCATCAAGCCCTTTCCTTGCAGTCTGAATTGAGGCAAGCTGTTCTGTTTGGGTAGATTGGATTTTTCATTATACCAAACTTCAGTCTTTTCCCCTGCCCAGTGTACAGTGATGTCAGTAACTATTGTCACTGTGTCAGGGTTGGAACCACTGATCTCCACTACAGGTTATAGCCCTTGCCAGAAAAGCCATTCCTTTTCAAGACAGTTGAGCCATCAAAATTCAGCCCTATCCAACACCCATTGAATTCCTCATGGCTCAGTTCTGCTAGCTGAACCAAGGTCATGTGACAGTCAGGGCTCCATTTAGCTGTGCCATGGAGCTGTCTGTTCTTTCAACTTTTAAGGAAACTGGTGATCTATTATGAATATGTACCTCGGGGCTCTGTGTTAGGTTCTGCTCCTTTTTCCCTATTATAATAACATAATAACTACCTTAATATTCATGCCAGTGATCTTCAGAGTGCTCTTCATAGCAATGATATATTATACGTTCATAGGTAAGTACTAGGCTAGCTGCCTTTGTGGGCCATTTTAAGCTTAGTCATTTTCTCTTTTTGTGCTCAAAATAAGCTATCCAACTTGGTTCTAGACTGGCATTACGCATCTCATGGTTGGTAATTTTATAATACCCCTTTTGAGAATAACTAGGATCATACCATAGATAATTTGAGGGGACCCATGAAAGGGATAAAGCATTTAGGAGCTGCCTCTGTCCATTAGTAGTACAGAGAGCAGTCCTTGAGTAAATTTTTTGTTTCCCATCCATTGACATAACTTGGTCTTGAATACGGGCAGTGGCCCCTCCATCTCTACCAATGTAGATAAATCCATACTATTCACCTCTATAAACTCCCAAAGTATAGTTAACAAAGTACCTAACCTTCATGCTTGGCTTACATATAATAAACCCGATATCCTATCTATCTCTGAAACTTGGTTAAAACCCCATATAAAGGATCAGGAGATTATACCACCAAATTACTCAATCGTCAGAAAAGACAGACCCAAAAAAAAGGAGGTGGGGTTGCCTTACTATACTCATCCTCCTTGTCAGTCACCCCTTATAACAAACCCATCCCCATTTTTAACAATGCTGAACTACTCCTGTCACTACTCCAAGTCAATAAATACAAGCACATATGTATAAGCCTCCCTTTACATTCCCCCTGGTGACAATATTACCACTCTTGAGAATATTCTTTGCTGCCTCTCCACCAACATTAACAATGAAATCATAATTTTGGGTGACACCAATATCAATTGGTCTGCCATTCACTCTCCCTCAAGCCCACTCAATATCAACCTTTACAGCTTCTCACAACTAATTAATGACATTACTCGCCCCTTAAAAACTCTCCCCAAAGGTAGTATTCTAGATTGGATTCTAGTCTCCCACCCTCATTACTTCCCTGTCAGTGGTACTCTTCCAGACTCCCTTAGTGACCACCTTCCTATCTTCACTTATCGACTACAAGCGCCTATGCAAAGAACTCATAACTACATTACTACCCACAATCATAAAAACTTCAACCCAATAGCTTTCTCTGACTCTCTCAAACTAGTTGAATGGAACATCCTGCATGCTTTACCCCTAGATAATGCCGTGGCCCATTTCAACACAACCTTCCTGAACCTTCTAGACTACCATGCTCCCATCAGGACCAAAAGAATAAAACTAAAAACTACCCCCTGGCTAACCAAAGACACACTAACAGCCATGCGCCATAGAGATAAGGCCTGGACACTTTACCATAAAAATAAAACCCCACTCACCCACAATGAATTTAAAACACTTAGAAACAAAGTAAAAAGGCTTGTTATTAAAGATCGACAAAACTATTTTTCCATACTCCAAAATACTAGTAAGACAAATCCTCAAAAATTCTGGAAAGGAATCTCTACCCTTATCAATCCTGGCAAAACAGCCACCCCCAGCCCAGACCCCAACACTTCAGACATTGACTTGGCTACACAATTTAACTCTTTTTTCATAAATTCTATTTCCAAGCTAACTTCTTCATTCACTGACACCATTACATCCCCAATCTCACCCCAATCCTCTTATACCCCTCCCTCCACTCCTATTACCTCTCTTTTTCCCCTCCCCAGAACCACCACCCTCCAATACCTCACCCCCCCTTTCTCCTACTTTCTCACTAAAACCTATCCCCACATCTACCATAAAGAAGCTGATCCAGAAACTAAAGCCTTGCTTTAATGCCCCAGACAACATTCCTTCATACTTTCTTAGCATAGCAGCTGAAACCATTGCCTACCCCATTAGTATACTAATAAACCGCTCGATCCAAGAAAGCAAAGTACCCCAAATCTGGAAAAAGGCCTTTATCATACCTCTGCATAAAGGTGGCAATAATAATGATACTACAAACTTCCGTCCCATAGCTATTCTGTCTCCCATCTCAAAACTCCTTGAAAAGTGTATCCATTTGCAGCTCCTTCCTTATCTCTTAGAAAATCACCTGCTGACTCCAACCCAGCATGGCTTCAGACCTGGTCATAGTACTATGACAGCCCTCCTCTCCTTCTTAGAAACCATAAACAAGGCCAGGGACTCTGGACATATTGTTTCTACCCTACTACTGGACCTCTCAAAAGCCTTTGACACTATCTCCCATAAACTACTCCTTCATAAACTCTCCCAACTTAACCTATGTCCCTCCTCATTAAACTGGTTCTCTAGTTACTTATCTAATAGATCTCAAGCTGTTAAATGGAAAAAAGCCACTTCCTCATTCCTAAGTACTCCAACTGGGGTCCCCCAAGGCTCCATATTGGGTCCTCTACTATTTAACATCTTCATAAATTATTTCCATAATTCTATACCATTCTCAAATATTATTCAATATGCAGACGATTCAACCATTATCTGCTCTGCCACATCCATTCCAGTACTCCAAAAACTCACACAAGAGGCATTCTCTATCACTGAACAATGGATGAAAACAAACCATCTAGCATTAAATGCCTCTAAAACCAAATTAATGGTTTTTACTCCCTCTAAACACATCTCTGCCAACACAAACTCCTTCTTAATCACCAGTAACAACAACACATCCTTGGAATTGGTGCCAGAGGCTAAGTTACTTGGGGTTCAAATTGACTGTCAGCTGAAATTCCATTCCCACATACAATTTAATATCAAAAAGACTCATCAAAAACTAGGTATGCTCTACCGACAAAATAATTTCCTTACACCCACTACTAAAAGAACTCTCTCTTCCTCATTCCTTGTTCCCTCTCTTCTGTATGGTGCCCCACTCCTGACTAACTTACAATCTTCCCTCAAAACACAACTCTCCTCATGTTACAATAAAATAGCCAAATTCGCTAATGGCCACAAAGCATCTACTCACCATTGCTTTTCTCTCCACAAACTAGCATGGTTAGAACTACACAACCAACTCATATATTCTCAACTCACTCTTGCCCACAAGCTCATCTTTAAACCCTTGCTATGTCCATCTCTTTCCAATACCTTTAAAATGCACCTTCCAAACAGACAACTCAGAACCAATAACCAGAACCTACTTGAACTACACATACCATTACGCCCCCCAGGTAAAAAACTTCTATCTTATAGTTTAGCACGTCTCTGGAACTCCCTACCTCCAGCTATTCGTACCACCTTCAACCACTTTACATTCAAAAAATATCTTTACTCTCATCTACTAACCCAGTGGGAATGCTCTTGCACCCACCCTTCATAATTTCAATGCTCTTTCATCCACCCTCATATTTTCAAAACTACCTTATTTTCTTCCTCCTCCTGCTAATAAGTTCCCCTGCGTCTGCCTCTCCTATTGTAGTAACTTGCATCCTTCTATCTAGCTTCCTAATCTCAAATCAGTCAATTTGTATGCCTTACCTAACAATCTCATCTCAAATGCCACTTGAAATATAGACTCTTAATGTGGACATACTGAAACAGGTTTTATTTTTTACAGTAGGTACCACTTATAAAGATACATTGATTCTGTATCCTTAAACAATAATTCTACAAATACTGCAATATGACTCACTTTATAGTATGTACCATCTACAAACTGTAATTTGTACAATTCAGTAAATACTGCATTTTGAACTCTGTATATAATGCAATCTGAATCACTTCTATAGAAAGTACCATCTGCAACAGTCAACACCAGTATAATGCTCTAACTGTGTAATTGTATTGATAACTTGATTGCTAATATTTTATTACATTTGTATAACTATGTAACCTTGTTAATGGAGCTTTTCTCCCCAGGACTCCATTGAAAACGGGTTCATATTGGCCCAATGGACTATCCTGGTAAACCAACTGCAAATAAATAAATAAATAAATAAATTTCATGTACATAACAAAAATGCCAATTCTATTCACAATTCCTTACAGGGTGATTTTAAAATAGTTTGGAACTAGTTTAGATGCAATAAGATACAGTACTAAAAGTCAAATAATATTTTTGTGATGTACCCAAACATGTGAAATCTACTCTGCTATCTCTCCTAAACCCTAAAGGTACTTTCCTTTGTTCCTTCTTTTCATACCTTAGAATCTGGTTATTCCACCCTCTTTTCCTTAAACCTTCAAACAGAAGATGAAGTGTAAGAGCAGCATTCTTTACATCCAAATCTCAAAGTACATTATGAAGAGTACTTTAATGCATATTTTTAATGCATATCCTGGAAAATGTTCTTCCTGTAATTGCCCTGTGTTCCTTATGTAACTCTAAACCACTGCAATCTATCAGTACAGTCTGCATGTACTCTGAAGAGGGATCCTTTTTTAGTCTTTATAATAGTGAATGGCATTTCTCAAAACTTCTCTATGTTTAAGGAACACTTCGTATTTCACTGGTTTTAGAACTGAACTACTCAAGTATCCTCTAGAACCATCTTCTTCCAAGTGTTCCTGGACACCCTGGATGAAGTTACTTCACGTAATGTACATACATACTTCTGCTTCACTTTCTTCATTATTTTAGCTTTTTTTCACATCTGGTTGCAATAACCTGTGTCTAACCCAGTTTTATACTCTTACCCTCTTCATTTCACTTTCTGCAGCCTGCTTCATTCTAATGTTACTCGTCTGAATGTCTTTCCAGTCTTCCTCTTACGTGTTCCTACTTAGCATTTTTATACATCAATCCATATTCTACCTTACTATTTTTTTTCTCATGCTTCTTAGCAGGGTCACCTTATCAACACCCTCATTTTTCCTGCATCTGCTTCATTGCTTTCACCACTATCTTTTCTCTGAGCTGAGTTTGTTACATCTCTGGCTTGAATCCCTATACTTGGTGTATTCTCCCTAGCTTTTGGCAGTATTCAACTTTAGTACCATTTACCACTTCTTCTAAAGTGTAAGGATGCTCTTCTTACTGTTTTATGCTGACTCCTCTATGTTACATTATTATTCTAGTTTTAGTTGGTGATTTAAAATGGGATAATGATCTTTTTTATTTTACTTATGTTATTGGCATTTGTTTACTGGGGAAGTCCTACTGGATCACAATAATCCATTTTCAATGGAGGACAGGGAATAAACTCTCCAATTTACACAGATAAGTTACAAAACATCTTGGTAAGATACATACTCAGTTATTTGCGGTATTGTAGACATATAGGTAAGACACATAAGTAAAAACAAAACACCTTGGTAAGGTATATAATCGGTTATTTACAGTGTTATAGACAGAAAGAAAAATACAAGTATTAGAGTGAGAAGAAAAAAGATAAAACACAATTTACAATTTTAGTTTGAGGCATATTTACAATTTTTCTAGCTATACTAAGTTATCTAAAATAGTAACAACAATGTTTGGAAAGTATTATAGTAAAGTATTCTAGTCTACAGATACAGAGCAAGGAGAGGAAGAGAGGGTAGGAGTGGTTGAGCAAGAAAAGGTTAGTGGGGTAGTGAATCACAGAGGCGATAAAGAATGATGCATTTTAGCCAGAAGTGGGGCATGAACAATGCCAAGAATTTGGTAAGTGGTCTTTTAGAAAGTATTTAAAGCCGAAGCTTATAAAATTATCAACCATCCTGATAGAACTCCCTCACTGTGCAAAATTCTAACTCCATATACTAACCTCAATAGTCTCCGATCATCAAACAGCATCCAGATCTTAACCATTAAAGCAAAAAACTCAGGTGGGGATGCCCTTTATGCAAATTCCATTGGCAAGCAGTGGAACTCCCTGCCAAACAACCTTAGACTTACTTCTTCGCTCTATCATTTCAAAGCTAACCTTAAAGAATATCTCTCCACACAATGGACATGCCCATGTCGAGAACCTGACTAACTACATATCTCTTTACTTCTAGGTCCACTTCCCTAGCCCATTTCCCTAATTGCAGATCTCTAAAATTTCTCTTTCCTTTTAGTAATAAGGAAAATCTCTGATTTCAGTCTATTTTTCAGTATCTTTAACGAAATCAATGTTCTGTGTATAATTTCCTGTCTGTCCTTTAGTCTTATATAACATCTATGTAAATTTTCATTCCTGCATATGTAAGCTGTATTCTCTTGTTGTAACAATACTTTGAATCTTGCAATTTAAATATGTACTTCTATTGTGTATTGGAGCTTTTCTCCTCGGGCCTCTACTGAAAACGGATATGTATCCAGTTAGACCAGCCCGGTTAACAAATGTAAAATAAATAAATAATAATAAATAAAATAAGGGTGATTGTTTTCTAATCTAATAACTCTTGAACACAATTCCATTTTTGGTGGCTGAATAAGAGAAGAGGCTACATCCAGCGGATTTTTGAGGTTTTCGGGAGTTGTTTGTCATTTGAACAAAGGGGTCTATTTGGGTGCTAGGTAGGCAAAAGAGAGTTTAATGCTGGGTAGTCCAGGGGTATGTGTATGGTATTCTGGGCCACAGCTAGTTGTACAAAATCAAGGTGCTGGGGTAGTTTGAGCCAGTTCATGATTTTCACGGCTTTGCAATGATCTGTGTTTTGTACTGTTTACTGGTATCAAATGTAGCCATTTTTCATAGCATAATTCTAATTGGGCTTTGACAGAGGCCTGCAGGTTGGTGAGGACAGGTGCACCATATAAGAGAGAGGAAAGGAAGTAAGTTGTTACTAGGGTGGCTTTTACGGAGTTAGTAAAAAATGTTTGTGTCTATATAGCATGCCTAGTTTTTATGAGCTTTTTGACATTATTTTGCAAGTGGACCTCAACTTTAAGGTTATCATCAATTGCCACTCCAAGCAGTTTTGCCAGGGATACCACATCTATCTCTGTATCATTTAGTGAGAGGATTTTAAAGCTGGATTTATCTTTCTACTCCACTTCACAGATGAATAATATTAGCTTTATTTTTAAGGTTAAGCAGTAGCTAGGCATTGCAAACCCAGTTTTCAACAGAGGTGAAGGCTCTTGTGTGATTTGTAGAAGATGTACCTGTTTGTCTGATGAGCATATTATTGTCAAGTCATCAGCTTTATGTATAAGTGATGCTTCCCTATCAGAGGTGTGAAAGTCACTAATGAATATTTATAATTTATATATATTTTAATATATTTCAATGTATTTTAATTTATATATATATATATATTTATATTTATAAATATAATAATATTTGCAATGTGTACTTTCATTGCTGACCTGTACTCTATAATTTTCTTGTGGTATAATGTTTGCTTTTTCATATTATTGGAGCTTTTCACCCCGTTCCGCCGCTGAAAATGGACCTGTGTCCAGTCAGACTTTCCTGGTAAACAAACGTTAAATAAATAAATAAGTAAATACATAAATAAATGACAACGTTAAACAGAAAGGACCAAAAATTGAACCTCGTGGTACACCAGTGGTGACAGGAAGATGAGGAGAGAAAGTATGCTGCCATTTGACTGTTGTCTGTCAGATAGGTAGCTATTAAACCAGTGAGGGAGGAGATAGGCTAAGATGGATCATTTGTTGTAGGTGTTTACTATGTGAGATAGTATGAAAACTTCTAGCCAGTACCACCAAGTCTAAAAACTTAGCTGGGGACTCACTGTTCTCCAATACCATTGGAAAACAATGGAACCTCTTGCCATCTGACCTAACCTCACTTCCATCCCTTCCTGTCTTTAAACAAAGTCTTAAGAAACACCTTAAAACTCACTGGCTATGCTCTTGCTGTTACCCAGACTGATCCTCTGGATTTCTCTTTGTCATTCTCTTGACTTCTTACTTTCCTCCACTCTTTCCTGTCTACTCCTCTGAATTAGTAGCACCTATAAGCTATCTCTACTACTTAGGCACCATTTACATATCTTTTCTACTTGGCTATGAATGTACCCTGAAGGTAGTATTCCTGCCATTTTCTTTATACCTCTTCCTTTTTCTACTGTTACTGTCTAACCCTTTGGAAATAGTAACTGTCTGGAGTAAACTAGGATAACCAAGGATTTAAATGTATTCTAATAATGTCTTGGGGCTGCCCTAGATATTCATACTGTAAAATGATCTGTAGGTGTATGATGTATTTATTATAGTGTGTCACATAGTCTTCCCAGAATTTAAACTGTAATACCTCTCTTGTTTATTATAAACATTTTTTTGTGTGGTGGTGGTTGTCTATATGTGGAGCTTTTCTCTCCGGGCCTCTACTGAAAAAGGAAATATATCCAGCTGGACCAGCCTGGTCAACAAATGTAAAATAAAAATAAATAAATAAATAAAAACTTTTGAGAGATCTCGAAATAAGGAAGAGATAAGGTTAGCAGAGTTCACGACTTTGTTCATACTATCCATGAAGGATAACAGTGCAGTATTTGTACTATGTCCTGGACAGAGTTCCTAACTTTGTTCAAACTATCCATGAAGGATAACAGTGCAGTATTTGTACTATGTCCTGGGTAGAGTTCCCGACTTTGTTCATACTATCCGTGAAGGATAACAGTGCAGTATTTGTACTATGTCCTGGGTAGAGTTCCCGACTTTGTTCATACTATCCATGAAGGATAACACAGAAGTATTTGTACTATGTCCTGGGCAGAACTTCTGATGAGTACTGGTTAGGAGCTGCTCTGTGAGGAAGTAGCTGATGGACATGTTTTTCAAGGATTTGTGAGAGAGGAGGAGACAGGAGAGCAATAGGTCAGAAATTAGAGACTTCTGTTGAGTCCACCAATGGAGGGGGGATATTATTTGATTTTTTTTTCCAGGTTGATGGTACATAAGATTCCTGAATGGATCTGTTGATTAAGGCAGCCATCTTAAGGAATTTTGGTGGAAGGTCGTTTGCAACTGTGGAGCATAGTTTAAGTCTGAGCAGAAATTTGTTTTTTTTTTTTTTTTTTTTTTTTTTTTTATAGAGGATGCTAATATACATTTTAGGGCAACCTTGTTAGCACATTTTTCATTGTTTAGCAGGGTATTGGAGCAGGCAGTATTTGATATGTTTCTGGATTGGGTAGAGCATGGTAGTGTGCTATTGGTGAGGGCAGCTATACTATAAGGTAAATATTACATTTTGTTGCTATTTCAAGGGGACAGCAGTTTTGTGAAGGGTATGAGTCTTTTATTGAGCCAGGACTGAGTAGAGAAAGTATTGAGGACCAGAACTTTGGGGTGTCATTTTTGTGACTAAGTTGTAGATGACTGTAATATTGTTTTGTTGTTGTTGTTGTTGTTTTCTTTCTTTCTTGTGTACTAGTTTTAACTTGTTTATAAAGTTCCCTGTGGCACTATTTTTTGGGAAGGGGGGTTAGGTTTAGCCAGTCTTTCTAAGCATTGTCTCTTGTACACATTATGGATAGTCAGGGTGAGTGGGCTGCTTTTACTATGTTTTCTGTGTAGGATTAAGGCTATTTAGGGTCATAAGAAATAGAGTATTAAAGGTTGCCAAAGCTTCATCTAGTGGGAGAGTTTTTAGAATGGACCACTTGAAGGACTTTAGGATAGTGTTGAATATATCTTTGTTAAACTTGGTGAGGTTTCTGGTTGCTTTGAGTTGGTGGGTATTAGGAAGTTGGGTGGTAATTCTGCGCATATATGCTGGAAGGTGGTCACTTAGAGAGTTGGGGTAGATTCCACTGTTAATGTGTTTACTGGGCTTTGAGACTATTACTCACTTGAACTTTCAGCAGTTGCATTTTGGCAATCAGTATTTACTGTATAAACTTTTAAGACATAGTACTGGATGTCCATGAGAGAAATTCTTCGAGTATGGGAATGTTGTTTCGGGTGGGGGGGGGTACAATAATACAAATTAATGTTGTTATAAGTAATTCTGCTGTGTGGAATTTTGGGATGACATTTATACAAGAGAAGATGTTGTAGGATGGGGTACAGCAAGACTGTTCCACCTCTAATTGTGAGGTCATTCATTACATGTGATATTATAACTGGGAGGTGTTACTTCTGTATCTGTTATAGTGGGTTTTAACTATGTTTCAGTCAGGGCTGGCATATCTGGGGTACTGTTTGACATCCAGACATGCAGGTCTATGATTTTATTGCAAATGTTACGGAGAGTTACTGTTACTAAATTTAGTGGTTTTGTGGAGCAAGAGGGTCACTGTATGTGAGGTGGGCATGGCAGGGTGTGGGCGTTTTTCCATGTTTGTGTAATAAGAGCCAAGGGAGGAGATGTGTGTTTTGACAAGGAAAGAGATACATCTGAGTCATGTTGCTCAGTTATGCCGGTCATTTCAAAGTTTAAGGTTTGGCTTGTAGGGCTGTAATTAGGGTGAATGCCCCTAAGCACAGCGATTGTAGAGTTGTGTAGTATAATTCTTATGTACATTTTGATGATGGAAATTATGGTTTGTTTTGTTCTGTATGAGAGGTAGTGACTTCAAAATTGTATATTTAAGACAAAGGATGAGAGAGATGTTAAAGAGACAGTGTGATATGTTGGTGTAGATGTTGTAGGGGTCTTGTTTAATTGGGAGGCTAGATGCTGGGTTTGTGGTATTGAGTCTGAGGGGAAGTTTGTGCAAGAACAAGTCTGAGTGTTATGAGGAGCAACATGTTGATTTATAACATATATTCTTTACAGTAAAGAGGCGGACATAAAGTACTAGGACATTTTTTCTTCTGTCTTATAACTTATTACAAGGCAGTGTGTTCCTGTTTTGAAAGGTTATATGTTTTTCCTAACTCTAGCCCAGGTCATGTCTGAAAACTTATACAGTTATCACATAAATAAACAACTGCATTTGCCAAATGTCACTGTCATGCCTGGTGATTTAATTATGTTTGTTAGCTGAAGTATATATTCAGTGTCATGTGTAAAAGTATTAACTCCTTTTAGTGTAAAGCCACATCCTTTTGGTCCTTCAAATGCCATTTGAAAGATTATAACATGCTTTGTTCTAACCAAAAACTATTAAGTCATCACTGCAGTATTTAGCACATAGTGGCCCCTGTGACTGGCACATCGGAAGATGTTAATAAATATGCATTCTGTTTTATCGTAATAAGAAAATGAACTATTTGTGGGTACTGCTGAAGTGAAAAGATTTGCCAGTGTGAAGTTTGGAAATGCATCACAGAATCTGAGGCAGATGTGTGAAGTAGACTTTTAGAAAGGAACACTGAAAATTAACAGACTGTGTAATTTTTATACTTTTAATTTTAAGTTGTGAAGAAAGAGCATAGTTACAGAAAGGTCTTTCTTGCATCTCCCTCCTTAACATCCTCTACTTCTCATACCTTAATCTACTTTCTGCCCTTAACTCACTCGTCTCACTAGCTCTCTCTAATCTTCCTTGACTACGGTTTCTACTGTCTTCTAAAATCTATTAAGCAAATCGCCTCAGAAAAACATTCTATTGTAATTGTCTTGCCTTCATGCAACTACATCATGATAAAACTGGGTTTTTGTAACCACTTAACCCAAAAACTATACTTATCTTAATGACATATTTCTTTTTATACATCTTGAAATAGTTATGCTATACTCCTGATTATTGACACTGTGTAACATTGTATTGCTACTTAATGCCTTGTAATAGTCCTGTAACATTGCTGTTTAATGCTAATTTATAATGAAAATTGTATAATATGTTGGAGCTTTTCTCCCCGGGCCTTTGCTGAAAAAGGGCTCTTCAGCTCAGTCGGACAATCCCGGTCAACTAATGTAAAATAAATAAAATAAATAAATCTCCACACGAAATGATGATATCACTGAGGTAATCTTTAATTGAAAGACATTTACTGGAAATGTTATGCTTAAATATAATTTCAGAGCTAGTACAGACTTGGATACATCTAATACTGGTTATGTATTTAAAAGACCCAGTATGTTTATACCAGCTATGCATTCACTTGTTGAAGCATTTATGTGTATAGATGAGATTTATAAGCATTGCTATAACAATAAGAATAAGAAAAGCTTTAAAAATATTGCATCTAAAGAAAGAAAGGCTATGTCTGAATTAATGGAAGACAGTACAATAGTAATAAGACCTGCTGATAAGGGTGGGCCGATTGTTATATTAGATGCAGATTGGTATGTTTTACAAATGGAGAAAATGTTGTCTGATGAAAAGTATTATAAGCAGGTTAGTATGTTTCAGGTTGGCCATGCGGTTGTGCAGCGGTTAGTGTTGTCACCTCACAGCAAGAGGCTCTCCGGTTCAGTTCTCGGCTGGAGTGCCTTCTGTGTGGAGTCTGCATGTCCTCCCCATGATCGATTGAAATTTAATAAAGACATGCAGGTAGATGTGTGCTGAAGGTTGAGCGCTGGGCTGGCAACTCGACACCGTAAAAATCACTGCCAGTCATAAGCAGACCAGAGATCTGCTGTGGCAACCCGTAACCGGGAAAAGCTGAAAGAGTATGTTTCAGGTTTATACAATGATCGATGCTGTGAGGAAAAGGATTAAGAATTTATTTTCAGCTAAACTGAAAGACAATTATATTATTTTTTTGTATATACAGAAGCCTATTATACCAATTATACAGGGCCTACCCAAGCTACATAAGGATCCTGTTTGTCCACCTTTACGACCCATAGCATCTGGACAAAATTGGTGCACCGAGGCCATGTCAATTTATGTAGAGAAAAACTTAAGACCTCTTATTGAGTCCAATGGGCATATTTTACAAGACTCTAGACAATCTTTGTATGATCTTTTTAGTTTTACTAATGCTAATGTTATAGTAAATGAATAGTATCTTGTTACAATGGATGGTCAGTCATTGTTTACAGTGATACCCAATAGTATAGGTTTAGAGTGGATGGCAGAGCATCTGAGAAGACACATTTATGTATTTTAGTTCAATTAATATTAGAAAATATTTAATAAGCTTTATTATTTGCAAAAAGATAGTGTAACTATGGGTACATCATGTGCCAATAGCTATGCCAATCGTATGTTGATTTGGGATCTGAAATATATTTTTAAAGGTGGCTTCAGTAATCATGTTATATTTTATAGAAGGTTTGTGGATTACCTCTTCATGATTTGGAGGGGGACTAGACAAGAACTAGAGGACTTTGTCAGCTATCTTAATAACAGCACTAGTTTTGTAAAGTTTAGTGTGGGTTATTCAGAAAGAGAAATTAGTTTTCTCGATGTTCTCATTAGGGTTCAATATAATGGAAAGTTGGACATCCTGTTATATAGAAAGCCACGTTATAGGAATAGCATGTTACATCAAAGTAGCATGCACCCTCACCACATTTTTAAAAATGTTATTGAAGGTCAGGGTTTGAGAGTATTAAGAGTTAATGCCAGTGATGAGAACTTTTTATTGGAAATAAAAGATCTGGGAGAGAAGTTTATGGCTTGGGGGTACAGTAAACATATGGTATACAATACACTCAATCGGATTGTTAAGAATAGAATAGAGGCAGGTAGACCATACTTCTCTTCCAATCTACCTATGAACAGATGGAAGCAAAGTGGTAATATTAGATGCAGGGTTCCAGTGTCTTTTTCTAAAGATACATATGGCATTATTAGTATAATTAAGAAATATTGGCCTATTATGACTACTAATTCAGATCTTAACAAGATAATAGGTGATGCTCCCAATTTTATGTATAAAGATAAAAAGTCTCTTAAGCAGATGCTGTGCTATCCTAAAAATCTTGCTGGATTCAATTTTTATAGTAGCACTATAGACAATGTTAAAGGAATTACAAGACCTTGTCATAGTTGTAATTATTGCACCTATATTGATAGCTCTGGGGCCTTTTGGCACCTGGACCAGAAGAAATGGCATACTTTTAGTATAGATGCTTTCTGCAATAATACACACATAGTATATTTGGCCCAATGTATTCTGTGCCATAAATTCTATGTAGGTAAAACAGATATACTTTTAAAAGATCATATACAGGAACATATATATATAGTATTAATAATAAGATAGCAAGCAATGCTTTATCTAAACGTGATGGAGAATTCAACACTACATAAATTCAGTTTTTTAGCTATAGGTAAAATTGATGTTAGTTTAAGAAGTGGGGATATACGTAATGCTAACGAGCAACTTGAAAGTAACTGGATCATTAGGCTGAGGGATTATTCTAGTTCAGGGCTGAATGAAAAAGTCCCAATTAAACCTTTATTTCAAAGCACGCCCACTTTTGAGATAGAGCTTTATGTTTTATAAGTAGTGAATGCTTTTGTGCTGCATGTATTGACTGCTGTCTCTTTAAATGTATTTCGGTTCTTAATTGAAATTTTGATTGGTGTTTTTACATAAATGGTTTGTTTTAGCAATATTTTATACATCTAAAGAAGCAGTCAGTTTGACTGCGAAAGCACTTTTGTCTGGAATCTACAATAAAAAAACCTTGTTTTTATGAATATAGCCTGGGTTCGACTCACCTTGTTGGTTTTGGTTGGATTTTATTAACTTTTATACCTGGTGAGACGTTTGTTCAGCACATTTTGGTCCTTTTGTTTGTACGCAATATTTTTGTAAGCACTTATAGAAACACAAAATAGGTATGCTTAGGTAGAAAATGAGATGTTAGTAATAGCATATGGATGCAGGAAATCCTGTGAATATGTGCATGGAAATGAAGTTCAGGTAAAAACGAATCACAAACCTTTGCAAAGCATATTTATATAGTCTGTGTATAAGGCATTTCTAAGATTCGCAGACAATTTACAGAACTCTGTTCTGTATATAATACACAGATTATGCAAGGTTCGCTGCGCGTAGCATATTTACCAGACAAGTATGACAATTGATAGCTGCTCGAAGAACTGACAAGCCGGAGAGTCTCTGAGTAGTACCACAGTTACCAACAACAGGAAAAATAAATAAATAATGGGATATTTTCTGTATGGGTGATGGCTGGGTGAGAGTACTGATACTGCCTCAAAAATGCAGTTATTACGAAAATGTTACAAGGAAATGCTAGCCAGCACACAGCTCATCAGTCAGAAATTGTTTTTTTTTCTTTCAAGGAAGAAATAAGTTGTGTCTAGGGCTTAATGGTCAAACTGTAACCTAATAGTTCTCAGTCAACTGAGAAACCAAATGCTGGAGTGAATATAAAAGTCACATCTGGAAATAGTAAAGTGCAAAGAAAGAGCAAGGCATGACATGTTTTGTCCAGGATTGTCAGCTCAGAACAAGCAGTACAGAGTTGCACCACCTGTAGTTTAAATTGTTACAACAATCTTGAAAAAAAATACTAGCATATGTTTTTCCTAGATTATCCATGGAGCAGAGCGGATACAGATGTGTCCAATTTCAGGGAAAACATTTACCTCATATGTATGAATTATCATTATTCCAAGTTCTTTGAAACAATCTGACAGACAGGTGCAAAAATACAAGTGAAATTAATGCAATAAAGTGCATTTTTTTCAAGAGAAGACGTACCTGCTGTTTTCATTTTTGACAATGTTGCAAGTCAGAATCTTGGAAAATTTGTTTATTTATTTATTATTTTATTTAATATTTGCTTACTGGGAAAGTTCAACTTGAACAAAGCCCATTTTTAGCAGAGGCCTGGAGAGAAACTAGAGCACCCAGAGAAAACCAATGAAAATGCAGGGAGAACATGCAGACTCTGCACAGAAGGCACAACAGCCAAGAATCAAACCCAATAACCTCTTGCTTTGAGGCAACAATGCTAACCGCTGCACCACTGCACCACCCAATGAGCTGAAATTCAGACAGCTAATATCCAGTCCACAGTTTCTTCATGCAAATGAATACATAAAAGGAACCTTCCAAAACAGTTAAGCTCATTTGAAAGAGCTGTAACAAAAGCTATGAGAATTGTCATCTAAAAAGTTTTGGAATATGGGAATATCCCACTGCAAAGATTCAATCAATAACCAGCTCAGCTGCTGGTCACCAAAAGGTCAAAAAGCATACTACTTACTTCAAGTGCATTACTAGTGCCTGAAAATCAACATAAAGGCTGGGATTCAGAAAGGTTTAAGGCAATGGGGAAACTTAGCTCAGAAGTTTTCTTCACTGCCGTAAGCCTTTTTGATTCAGAGATCACTCTGCTGCTAAGGTTTTCCCCTCATGGAAGCCTTAGCTTGGAGGACAGGCTCACAGATGATGCTGCATTCCAATATGGCAGCCTGGGGAAGTAACTTATACTAAATAATAGTGTGTTCTACCACAGAAATGTCCACAGCTCCCAATTTGCTTAGCTGACCAATTTAGAGAATCTCTTGGCCAAGAAAAATTTTACCTTACAAGGAAAAATGATCACTGTAAAAACAATGAGGTTGTCCATTCAGTCTTACTGGGTTACTAGTCAAGTCAGGATGTAGATAAGTTCAGCAAAGATGTGGAGGTGGGGGGGTGTTAATGTGTATGTCTGTGTGGATCTGAGTGTGTGCAGAGGCATGAGTGTAGCTGTATAACTGTGTTCAATTTATGGACATGCTAATGAGGCAGTAATGAAGTCTGTTTCGTAGGAGGACCTAGATGGTCTAGAATAAAATGGACTATCATATCTCATGGTAGTTATTCAAGCAGTATTCAGTTTCTCTTCATTAATATTTATTTACTAGCAGTTAAATTCATATATATTTGTTATGGATCTCCCTCAGGTATCCCTTCTGTTGGAAGTGGAATTACATGGCTATTTTAATTATCCTTGCTTAGGGAAGCTCTTTCCTGGTAGTAGACATCAAGAACTGGATTGTTATGGGGGATTACCTGTATGAGGAGGGAAACATTGTGATATTTGCTGAAGTTCAAGCTATTTTTTGGATATCAGACAATAATTTATCGGCATATGAGGAAGTAGTCATACTTGTGAAGACTAAATGGAATTGGTAAATGGTCTCATCTTTAGCTGAGGAGCCTGCACTTGCTAAACTGGTTGTCCTATGGGACACGTTGTTCTCTTGCTGAAACATTTGGATTTGTTCCTTTCCAAACATTCATTCAACAATTAGAGGTAATGTTTGTAGGTTACCAGACAAGCTTTATTATAGGGTTATGGAGTACAGCCATCAGGAGCTTTTATGATCGGACAGAGACTACTTATTGCTTGCACCAGCAAGGACGGCCACATCTCTAACCAGCTGAGCACATTCTGCAAAATAATTTACAACCACTCAACACAGCTTCAGACCATCACACAGTACAACAACTGCTCTAATCTCCTTTACAAATGCAGTCAAGAAAAGCTAAATACTCCGGACTATTAACCTCAGTAATACTTCTTGATCTGTCTAAGGCCTTTGATACAGTTTCACACCCAAAACTATTACAAAAACTCTCATCCATGGGCCTTTCCTTCTTAACTCAACAATGGTTCTGTAGCTATTTAACATACAGACAACAAGTAAAATGACAGAGCAATCTCTCCCACTACCTACCAAACAACACAAGTTCCTCAGGGCTCCATTCTTGGACTACTCCTCTTCAACATCTTTATAAATACCCTTCACACTGCTTCCCACTAAAGCTCCTTAATTCAATAAGCCAATAATTCTACCATCATCTCCTCCTGCAGTAACATAATCCTCCTGCAGTAACATAACCCAATTTCAGCAAATAATTCAAACTGCCTTCTTCTCCATTGAAACCTGGCTAAACAATGCACAACTTCTGCTGAACCTAAATAAAACCAAACTTCTGTTTTTTACACCTAAGACATTATCAACTGACTTTAAGATCTTCTTACTAAATAATAAACTATTAGGAGTGACCATAGACAATAAACTTTCCTTTGATTTACACATACAAAATGCAATCAAAAAACATATAGCAAACTAGGGCTGCTCTATCGCCAGAAAAGCTTTATGGATACTGTAATACTGCCAGCTCAGCTAGCTGGAATTTTGTAAATACTTCTACGTTATTTGTGAATATTGCTATGATTTATACAGAACTGTATGTTATGTACTGAGCTTCAAGAATGTAACCACAGTGTACCCTACCTGCTCTAAACTCAGTTCTCTAAACCTCTATACCTGTTAGGGCTCTCTGATCTGAAGATAAGCATCTAGTAACTCTATACAGACCAAAGAAAAAAGCTGGACAGGGTGTCTACTCATACACTGTCACAAAACCCTGGAATGCCTTACCAGTAAACATCAGAGCAATTTCAAACCTCAAGAGTTTTAAACTCACTTTAAAGAATTTCCTTCAAAAAACAAGTATCTGCTCCTTTTCCAGAACTATTTAACTACCCCCCCTCATTCCCCCACCTTTATATATCCCTTGCACTATTTATTGTTACTCTGTTGCAAAACTCTGTGATACCTTACCAGTAACTTCAGAGCAATTTCTAACCGCAAGAGTTTTAAACTCACTCCAAAGAATTTCCCTCAAAAAAAAAAAAAGTATTTGTCCCTGTTCCAAATCTACTTAGCTACCCCCTCACGTCCCCCCACCTCTGTATTTCCCTTTCTCCACTTCTTGTCCACACACCTTATTCCTTCTCTTCTACTTCACTACTTTAACTAACTTCCATCCTCTCACTTTCTTTCCCACTTCCCTCCTACCTCTTCAGTATGTCCTCACTCCACCCACAATTCCCGTTCACCCCCCCTTCACCTCCTCTTCTTCAGTATACCCCCTCATAGGATCTACATCCCTTCTGACAAATGTCTACATTCTGCTTTACCTCGCGCAACTGTCTACAACACTTTCTTCGTCACTATCGCCCAACTTTCTACGTAAGCCCAGTTTTGCTCTCTTTATTGCTGCCCTTTTAACCTGGTATATACCTTCATATCTCCTTATCTTTTTGACTATTCAGTAGGAGACAGCTGATGTGTATATATATATATTTTACTACAACAAGACTATTATTATTATTTTAAAGCTAATCCAGGATTATCTCATTTTGTCTGTAAATCAGCTACTAGTTTTGCTAACTTAATTCGGATGTAAATGTATACCATCTGTCTGTCTTATATGTGTCTGCAAAGTTTTATAATTATTGTTAATTTAATATTTTGTCAATTTTGATGCTTATTGTTGTGGAGTTTTTCTCCCAGGGCCTCAGCTGAAAATGGGTTCCTGACCCAGTCGGACTTTCCCGGTTAACAAATGTCAAATAAAATGTAATTAAATAAATAAATGTGCCTTTTTGAATGCTGTACCTTAGATGTTTCCTTCCACATGACCAAGAGTTTGCTAGGATTCTTTCTGGGCACCCAATCCAACGTTGGCACTGTCTGTCTACTAAAGTGAGTAACTGGAAGCATTTTTTACAATATGTCTGTTTCTTTCAACCATTAGCCTTCTAGAAGGAAGTAGAGAGTTCCTGCATGACTTTTGTTGAGACAGGATATAGTTCTTTCTTCATCAATGAAGTTGCTTGAGACATTGCCATTATATTTCCATGTCTTTATGCTGGTTTACTTTAAGATATTCTAGCTGTTGAAAAAAAAAAAAGTTTCACTAGGAAAGGAAAATGTGGAGCTTTGCATTTTCTGGAGGATATGGAGTCTGAAATTTAAATTTATGTCATGATCAGTGGTATCCTTAACAACCTAGAACAACTGCTGCAACCCCTGAGGACCTGATCGGGGTATGCCTACCTACTTAAAACAATTGGTGCATGCCCTGAGAACCTGATCGGGGTATGCCTACCTAAAACAACTGGTGCATGCCCTGACGACTTGATTTGGGTATGCCTACCTACCTAAAACAACTGGTGCATGCCCAGAGAACCTGATCGGGGTATGCCTACCTAAAACAA